>NC_142930.1:151995806-152085806 GCF_046866305.1 Octopus bimaculoides | reverse complement strand
GAGGCTGAGAACTACAGGCCCATCTCTCTGACTTCACATATTAGCAAAGTCATGGAACAAATTGTCAGAAGGAGGTTGATTGCGTTCCGAGAAGAAAATGACTTGCTGAATGAAATATATAAAATTAAAACAAATATTGGCCAATTTGTTGCATTTCTTATACCTGTCGGGTGATTGAGATCTTTTCTGATTGACGAATAGAGCCTGGTTAGATTGAAAATTTCTACACAAATTAAGTTTTGCAAGCCAGTTATGAAAACTACAGATGCTTTTTGGGGGAAGAATTAGCAATAGAAAAGTTACAAACTTTTAAAGACGGAAATTTATATAATTTTAGCCAATCATGTTTATCCTTTTTCAATATCCCATTCTGTAGATGATGGGACTTTTATGTTCCCATAAAACCAAGTGGAACCATTATTATTTTTTTTATTAATGAGCATGATCAGTCACCTGGTCCACATGCTTCTAAAAGTGTGGATTAAGCTAAGACACTCAAAGTGCTGAGTAGCAGTGTTAAATAAGGTGATAAATTAAGTCTGCTATTCAATAGGCCTAGCAGGATTTGAACTCAGAATACAAAGAACTGGAACGAATATTGCAAGGTATCTCGTCTAATGTTCTTACATTTCTGTCAATCCACTATATTGGACTGTTATTGCTTTATTGACCCAAAAAGGATGGAAGACAAAGTTGATTTCAGTAGGATTTGAACTCAGAGTACAGACAATAGGAACAATTAGGGGTTGGATTTAGAGTTATGTTCAGAGTGTTAGGATTTAGATTTACAGTGAAGGGTTAATATTTAAGATTAGAGATTTAGCTTTGAGTTAAAGTCTAAGGTTACATCTAAAGTTAGAATTTGGGGTTGGGGTTGGGGTTTAGGGTTAATGTTTTGGGTTTAAGGTTCAGAGTCAGGGTGTAGGATTACGAATTAAGGTTAGGATTTAGAGTCAGGGTTAGGATTTAGGATTAGGGTTTACAATTTAGGGTTAATATTTAAAGTTAGGATTTTGGGTTTGAGTTTAGGGTTCAGAGTCAGGGTTAAGGATTACAAATTAAGATTAGGATTTAGGGTCAGGATTAGAATTTAGGATTAAGGTTTTAGGTTTGAGTTTAAGGTTCAGAGTGAAGGTTTAAAAATACAATCAAGGTTAGGATTTTAGGTTAAGGATTGAGTTTAAGGTTAGTATTTTTGGTTTGAGTTTAGGATTAGTGTTTAGGGTGAGAGTTTTGGGTTTGAGTTTAGGTTTCAGGGTTAGGGTTTAAGATTACAATTAAGGTTAGGATTTAGGGTCAGAGTTAGAATTTAGGATTAGGGTTTTGGGTTTGTGTTTAGGGTTCAGGGTTTGTATTAGGGGTTAGGGTTTACAGTTTAGGAATAATGTCTTGAGTTTGAGTTTAGGATTCAGAGTTAGTGTTAGGATTTGGGGTTGGCAAAATATCAACACATATGCACATTCACTTGTGTATGTGTGTGCATGTTGATATTTCATTTGTCACTACGAAAGTGAAGCAGTGCTGAAGTTGACATTCTTGTTGACATTATGATCAGTTGCTCTGCACTTTTGAAGACCTATGGAAATAGGTAAAGATTAGCAACAGGAAGAGCATCTGGCCATAAAATCCTACCTCAAACAACACCCTGTCTAACCCATGCTAGCATGGAAAAATCGGTGTTAAACAATGAACAGATATCCAAAGGGAACAATACAGAGATTCAGTGCATTTCTCACAATGAGATTGACAAAGAAGTGTTCAATGCTTTTTCTCATTTCAGATGATTCAGTGTAATTTGAGGGAAGTTTTGTTGCTATTTCTAGCAGATCTGGTGACTTCAAAGAGGTTCCCTTCCTCACCACTTGCTGTTATTGTAGTAGTTTTTGTTATAATGTTATGGGAAAGAGGAATCAGGCAAACCTAGCTGTTGCTATACATACACACTGTGTGCATTATTGCACTGATGTGGAGATGGGGAAAAAAGCAAGCAAATGCAGCTGTTGCTACTAGTACTGTTGTTGTTAAATGCTGTGCATTGTAGTAAAAGGAAGCAGAGGCAGAAATTGGTGTGTTTTTTTTGTTTTTGTTTTTATGCAGCGTGCATCAGCGATGTAACAGGAAACAGATAGAAATGTTCTGTAGTGACAGGAATCTATCAACCTAATTTTATTATGAATGAAAATCAACATTGCTGCTGCACCTCTTGTTGTTAAGCCACAAAGGTCAGCCCTGATTGAAGAAGACCTATTGCTTTAAGATGTCCCTGCTGAGCCCTTTGGAAATTTTGCTTTTTAGTTATGATGTATTTGGGGTATGTTATGATGAAGGAGATGCGGTTGCTGTTTCTAGCGGGTCAAATGACCATGTTTGAGGTTTGCTCTTCTAGTTGGAAGGTGATGTACTCAGCTGAGTAAAGAAGAGGAGAGGGAGAGGGGGGGGCATATACAATAAAGAAAAGGATAGAAAAGTAAACATGAGAGAGTAGCTATAGGCAGTAACAAGAAGGAACATGTATATAAAAATATGTGTGTGTGTGTGAGCACACACACACACACACACAGACAGACAGAGAGAGAAAGGAGTGAAGTGGAGGAGTATAGTTAGAGGATGTTGGAAGAATAAGGAGTGCAAGGGCTATTAATGGAGGATTCTCAATGAGATAGAGAGAAAGAGGGAAAGAGAGATATAAAGAGTTAAGGAAAGAGAGATGAAGTGAGAGAGAAATACATAGAGATGAAAAGAAAAAGAAAGGCAGAAGAGAGAGAAAGACAGTAAGAATTGCTGAAAGAAGTAGAGAGAAAGAGAGAGATAATAAGACACACATACAGAGGAAGAGAGAGAGAAGTGGAAGAAGTAATACTTGTATTAAAACAAATTGTTGTTTAGCCCCAGGTCAGCCTTAAAGGAGCAGATTTATGATCGAAAGTATTCCTGCCATGACCAACACATTTAATTAATAATTTGATTATGTTATCATCCAATGTCCTTTCTTTTTAAGATAGTGGTAGGAGATTTCATGGGGATTTGGCTGCTATTACTACATATATAAGTTGCACAACAACATAAAGGCTATGTTGCAGTGTTGGTGGTAGTTGTGGTGGTTGTCATGTTGATGATGAAGTATAGGTAGTGGCAGCAGTGGTGATGGAGTGGATGCTGTGATATTGGTGGGTACTGACTGCAGTATTGGTAGTGTGATAGCTGTAGTGTTGAAGGTTGTAGTCTTGGGTATAGTGTTGGTGTGGTGATGATGGTGGTGGTGGTTGTAGTGCTGCTGCTGCTGATGGCAGTGGTGGCAGCAATGTTGTTGACACCGTTGATGTTGGTGATATGATGATTATAGTACTGGCACAGCAGTGGTGGTGTACTAGCTATAGTGATGGTAGTGTAGTGGCTGTAGTATTGGTGTAATAGCTGTAGAGTTGGTGTCATGATAATAGTTGTAGTATTGGTGTTCTAACAGTGACTGTAGTGTCAGCACAGTGAGACTGTAGTAGTGAAGATTGTAGTCGTAGCTGTAGTGTTGGTGTGGTAGTAGGCTGATGTTAATGGGGGTGATGGTAGTGGCTGAAGTGTTGATGACGTAGTACTAATTATTGTGGTGCTGTGGTGACTAATGTTGTGGTAGTAGCTGTGAGTATACTGATGTTGCTGCAACTGCTGTGTGGGTATGGCTGCATGGTAAGAAGTTTGCTTCCGAACCACATGGTTCTAGGTTCAATCTCACTATGTGGCACCTTGGGCTAGTGTCTTTAACTATAGCCTTGAATGTCGGTTTCATAGATGGAAACTGTTTGACAAAAACCCTTCAAGGTGGTGCCCCAGCATGACAGCAGTTAAACAATTAGAGAATTTCACAAGAGCTGCAGTAGTAACAACAACAACAACAACATCGAAAAATACCTTAGGAATGAGAACCCAGGTTCGAAATTTCCCCAAGACACCTGATGAAGGTCAGAGAGTATATCAGCCGAAACATTGTGTTAACAACAAACAAGATGAGGACAAATATCCATCACATGTAAATAATACACATAATTCCTCATCTCTTAAATATAGAAATATATGTGGATGTTTGTGTGTCTCTGTTTGTCACCCGACTCTTGCTTGACAACCGATATTCGTATGCTTATGCCCCTGTAACTTAGCAGTATGGTAAAAGAGACTGATAAAATAAATACTAGGCTTACAAAGAATAAGTCCTGGGGTTGATTTGTTCAACTAAATGCAGTGCTCCAGCATGGCCACAGTCAAATGACAAACAAATAAAAGAAAAAAAATCTAGCTGAATTGAACAGAAACAATTCAGGACTGAGATAACTTTTTAGTCTTGATGAGAACATGAAAACTGAACCAGTACATGCTGTAAAGGGATTGGTGTTAAGACATTCAGCTGTGAAAACATTACCAGAACTGAGATATCTGAATAAGTGATACGCTGATCCATCAGATCTTGTTGAACTGTCCAACCTGTGGCAGTATCGAAAACATGTAAAACAAGAGCACTTAGAGAGCGCAAACATCCACCAAGGTAACACCAGCATCTTCTCAACGATTAGCCAGAAATTATTTTTAAAATGAGGATATCTGAAATAAACTCGACTGCTCTCACAAATGAGAATACTAAAAATGAACTTGACCGCTCTCAAAAATTAAGTTAAAAAACAGGAAAAATAATCCAGAATCCTTGTCCGGTATCAGATCAATCCCAAAATCTAATCAGTTTGTGCCAGTTACGAGGCCAAACATCCCTGAAAGTTTCATCTGAATCCATCCAGTGGTTCTTGAGATATCTTGTCCACAGACAAACAGACAAACAAACACGACTGAAAACAATACTTCCACCTTCGATAAGGTGGAGGTAAGTAATAATGATGATTATCTAAACATACATGATGGAGTGTATGTATGTATACCAGTGTTGGTGCCACATAAAAAGCACCCAGTACACTCTTTGGAGTGGTCAGCATTAGGAGGGGCATACAGCCATAGAAACCATGCCAGAACAGATACTGGAGCCTGGTGTGGCCCCTGGCCTTACCAGCTCCAGTCAGACTGTCCAACCCATGCCAGCATGGAAAACAGATGTTAAATGATGATGATACATTATATATATATATATATATATATATATGCAAGTAAAAATAAATACAAAAAAAGGGGGGGGGGGTTGTATGATTGTGTATAGAGGAATATATTATTTTGTTTAAAAGAGTTCCAACACTGTCTGTTTTTTATGTTTTATTTATATTCCTGCAAAACCAATGTGGGATATAGAATATGGAATATACAATATATAATATAAAATAAAAATGGATGGTACAATGAAATAAAGTATTGAATGTCTTATTGAATATATGGAATATGTCTTATTGAATAGATGAAATATTGAGTGTTCAATATAAAGGATTAAATATATAAATATATATATATATATATATGAGTTGTTTTGACTCCTATTTCTAGCAATACTGGTGCTAACTAGCACCCTTAGTCACTTTAATGATGTATATATTTTTGCCTTTCAGTTGAAAAATTGCTAACAAAGCCACCCTTATTATTTATAATTTTCACTTTTAACATTTATGAAATTAGTGTATGATTTCTACGGTAATCTTCTAAGCTGACAAGGCAAGTTGAGTTTAACCCTAGGCGCTGGAAAAAACCCTGATGAGCATTCATGTAAATGTGAAATCACTGGTGATCTGGCTATGTCCAGTACTGAGAGAACTTGTTAGTCATCAAAATAGTGTTTATCATGGCCATGAGTTGTTTGGATTTTTATTTCTAGCAATACTGAAGCTACCGATGCCCTTAGTCACTTTAATGATGTATATTTTTGCCTTTCAGTTGAAAAATTGCTAACATTTTTATGATTATTTATATACATATCACTATATTGGCCATACAATTGCATGTTGTTATACACTGCTGATCAAATGATGCTACCACACTTGGCAAAGTAGGCCAACATTCCCCTTGAACAAATACCAGTCCATCACAGGGTTACCCATTTACAGTTGAGAGGACTGGAGCAATGTGAAAGGAAGTGTTTTGCTTAAGAATACAGCATACTGCCAATCTGGGAACCAAAACCATGATCATGCAATCGTAAGTGCAACACCCTAACACACACTATAATCAGAATCATCATTTTACATTTGTTTTCCATGCAAGTATGGGTTAGGCAGTTTTTCAATATTGATTCAGAATTACCTTCCTTGATGAGTTGGAGAGACATTCTTGTTTGTATATTTCATTTTTCACCAATGTGATAGAGTAAATTAAGCTTAGGTTAGTTTTGGACAACATGACAGCAACATTTGTCTTTGCATACAGAACAAAGTCAGCGTTGGCAGATGAACAGAAGGATCACTTTTATGCAATGCAACTTCATCATCATAGCCATCAAATGTAATGGACATGCTGAACAACATTACATGTGCCTTGCTGGTGTACATGAAAACTGTTGTCATGGCACAACAAATGAGGAAAGCTCAAGGAACCTGGAGTCCTGTGATACAAATGCCCTTACCATTTGCAGCATTAACTTCAAGAAACTAGTCAGCCATTTGATTACTTACTGTTTAAGTGAACATACCAGTCAAATAGACTTCTTATTGACCAAGAAAGGAGATATACAGATGGTTGTGAATACTAAGCACATAGCTAGTAAGCATTGTACCACTGAATATAGACCGGCAGTTAGTGACTTCAGATGAATCCTTTCTACGATAGGCACAAGGCCTGAAGTTTGGGGGAGGAGATAGTCGCCCCAGTACTTGACTGGTACGTAATTTATCAACCTGGAAAGGATGAAAGATAAAGTTGACCTTGGCAGAATTTGAACTCAAAATGTAAGGATGGATGAAATGCAGCTCAGCATTTTGCTCAGCATGCTAACAATTCTGTTAGCTCACCACCTTAATAATAATAATAATAATGAGTGTAATGTTAATTGCCTATTTGTGTGCCAATATCATTTTCTGGTAAAACCAGCTTGTTTGTTTTTCATTTTCTGCTATTATTACAGGATTCCTAGTTGGATTTTATCTTCCTCTCACTCATACATCATCTTTGGTGGGATATTCCATCATTTATGTGTGTGTATGCAATGTATGTACATTTTTATGACTACTAGAAAACTGCCAGTGTTTATAATAGTTTATACTCTTGTATTGAGTCTTTAATCCAGTTAATGTTCATGGTTTTTATGTATTTAAAAACACACATTTTTAAGTATGTGTACATACTCATTTATTTTAACAGGTTTTTTTTTTTTTAAATTAGATTGAGTTGGATGAGGATGTACCTGAAATATGATTCTATGGCCAGGTGTTCTTCCCCAACAGTGAAAGCGTGTGACCTTAGGAGTTAGGGTGTTGCTCTTCTGCGTGTAAGATTGTGGTTTTGATTTCCAAGCTGAGCAGTGAGTTGTGTTCTTGAGTAAAACACTTTATTTCATGTCGCTCCTGTCTACTCAGCTGCAAACGAGTTGCAGCAATAGCATTCCATTCAAGGGTAGAGTTATAATCTCAGTCTCGAATACATCACAGAAACTTGGTTAAGCCCTGATCTTGAGTCCTAGGGCCTATGCAGACCTATGCTCTTTTCCAAGCCTTACCTACTTATTCCACAGGTTTCCAAAAGTGCACACTGGTTATAATGTCAACAAGGCATTTATACAACATTCATTGTTTTACTCAGGAAGGCTATGGGATATCAAGATTTATACAAATCCACACACACACATGTATGTGTGTATATATATATATATATATATATATATATATATATATATATATATATATATATATATATATATATATATGTATATATATATATATATATATATATATATATATATATATATATGAATATATATATATATATATATATATATATATATGACAGGATTCCCCTTGCTTCCATTTACCAAATTCACTCACAGGGCATTGGTTAACCAAAGGCTATAGTAGACAGCACTCATCCAAGATGCCATGCAGAGGGACTGAACTCAGAACCATGTGATTGAAAAGCACACTTAATCACATGATGACAATGATCATGATACACACACACACACACACACACACGCAGATACGGCTATGTATGTAATCATCACTACCACCACCACTTTAATTTCACTTTCCCATGCTCACATCAGTCAGACAGAATTTGTTGAGGTGGATTTTCTATGGCCAAATGCTCTTCTTCTCACCAACACTAGTCCCAAGCATTATTTATTTTCATAGTTGTGCACCAGGTGAAGAGCTAACAGTGAGCTCCGATTCTTCAAATCCCCAGCTACAGCTCTCAAGTGAAACTTGTAAAAGAATATTCTTTTCATGATAATGGCACTTTTAAATCAAGGGCCACAACAAACCTAACTCCCATCAATATCACAAAAAAAAAAAAGAAAACAATCTAACATTTCACAAATCAAGGTAATAGGAGCAGAAAATATGTCGACCTCGATCAACTGTCAACCCCAAAAAAAAACTCGTGTACTCAGCATTAGAGAACAATATTCGAATATCAAGGTACAATGTAACCGCTACACATACGAATATTATAAATATATCATAGCTTACTCTAGTAGAGACTAGCCAGCTGATTCTTTCATCAACAGATTATAAATATCGGCTCATAAATAGCTCTATCTTCTCCCTCTTCTTCTTTTACCTCAACTACAATGGCTTCTATTTATATTTACCAGTATGCTGCATGCCACCCTAACCCAAGTTTAGTACAAGACAGCTGTCTGTCTTCTCACAATTTTGGTGATCTATGAATACAAAGACCCACGTTCACTTAGTCAAACAGCAGCAATTAGTATTGTTCTATTTGGCAGCTGGCCACATGGGGCTAAACAAACGGTTAGTGTTTATTTTTTAACTAATTGAGAGACAAAAGCAACATTTACGTAAAAGAAATAAAAAGAATTAACAACACAAAGACGTTACAAAGGCAATAATAATTCAACACAAACACACACACGGAGGAACTGTTTCTTTTGCAATGTTAATTTTTGCATAAAAGATCAAATTATCGAGAGAACCCCCCCCCCCCCCCCCTGAATTACCTCACTAAGGAAACAGAAAAAGAAAAAAAGGCAAGGGAACTAAGCACCAATAGAAGTGGGGGTTGAGGGAGTAACAGGTTATACACCTCCAATCGTCTTGCCGTGGAGAATGGCCAGCGATACTCGCTGCAACAGCCACCCCACCTCGCATGGCTCGTTTCTCACACTGGTCGCAGATGTGCCGATTTAGCGGAGGAAATCAGCAGTGCGGGACTAAAAAACACCCGAGGTCTCCACGGCGACAGGCACAAACTGATAGCGGCCGGTCAGGCACCTGTATTTGTTTATCTTTCTCTCCCCTGCGTTACGGGCGGTGATACCTGGGTTTTTGGGACCGATACAGTAAGGTTGGAGCTGATTATATTTTGCTGTTCGTTTTACATAGATCTTGTCTCTCGTCAAATTCAATATATATATATATATATATATATAGCTGTATCTTCTCTCTCTTCTTTTATCACTACTACAATGGCTTCTATTTGTATAAACCAGCATACTATCCTAACCCAAGTTTAGTATAAAACAGTATATAGTGTGTGTGTATGTAAACATCGATCCCAGTGCTCAGCAGTTACAAATTTAATCGATCCCGATAGCATAAAAAGGTGAAGTCAAATTCGGCAGAATTAGAAATCAGAATGTAAGGAACCGGAAGAAATGCTAAGCACTTCGTCTCACTCGTTAACAATTCTACCAGCTGACCGCCTTAGAAGTAACGTATTATTACACACAAATACGTGTATGTATTGTTCGTGTTTGTGTGTGATTCAATCGCTAACAGACATGTTCTAACGTCCGGATCACAGGATTACTGTCCCTTCTTTGTTTATTTGTTACCGTAATAGCTTCTGTTTTTCGGATCTGGCCGGTCTTGTCCCTCAAACACTCAGGCACCCCCGACACACTCGTCTCTCTACCTTTCGTCACCCTTACTACATCCAACCCGGTTCTATACCAACTATTATGCCTAGTAACTTCTACCTCGGAGCATCAGTCCTCCCTTTCTTGCAGGTCTAAACCTCCAACCGTTTAAATGGAACGTAAATGGTATCAAACTCACTGGCCTCAGACAACGTGTAAAGATCATGAATATATGTAGGTTATTTCGTTTTATTTCAAGATTTCTTGCCAAAAGAGAAAGAGCCGGTTTCTAACCTAGATCCAAAGCTCCTTAATTGGAATTTCAACATCAGCAGGGTATGTATGTATGTATGTATGTATATACTTATTCAGTTTTATTTCAAGATTTCTTGCCAATAGAGAAAGACCCGGTTTCTAACCTAGATCCAGGGCTCCTTCATTGGAATTTCAGCAACTTCAACCGGATATTTTTGAATGTATGTATACGTGCAGATTTGTATGTATGTAGGTTTTATTTTATGTTTTCATGCATATAGCTGCATATACTTCAATGATAAACTTCAGGAAAGTTTTATAGATTTTTATAGTTCCAGTGGATCTGTAGTTTTCGAATCAGCTTTCTCCTTCCTGGTTTTGAGAAGCCTAATTTCTCAACATTGGTACTTAGGCAGTGTGTTACATATCCTAGTGCACCAATAATTACAAGTATAAACCTGAATTTGTAATATGTATGTATGTATGTATGTATGTATGAGCAATTATAGGTATAAGAGGAGGTCAAACTATGCAGGGAGCAGGCAGCCACACACACAATTTCTGCATTGAGTACTAGTTTGTTCAATTTAGAGATTTTTCAACCGTCTGAAATTTGTTTCCATTCTCATGTTGTTGGTGCTTTTCTCCTTGGACTAATATTATATATTATATAATATTTCCTTTTTAAAACAGGATTTGACTTGAGAGAATTTGCTTGCTATTTCAAACATATTGCGCAACCATGTACACAGGATTTTCTCGTTCTTCGTTGACATTATTAGCGTACAAAAAGGCAGTAAGCTAGCAGAATCGTTGACACACCTGCCAAAATGATTAGCGGCATTCCGTCTGTCATTAAGTTCTGTGTTCAAATGCCGCCGAGGTCGACTTTGCCTTCTATCCTTTCGGGATCGATGAAATAAGTACCAGTTGAGTAGCGGTGTCGATGTAATCGACTAGCGCCATCTCCACAAATTTCAGACCGTGTGCCTATAGAAGAAAGGACTATTAGTGTAATCCTTTCGTCATTACAGCAGTGTTTCCCAAAGGAGGTTTGGTGAGATAAGGTATCTTTCAGTCAAATGTAATAAAAATTAATCAAATAAAAGAAAAAATATCCACCACTTTTAATTAATGAATAAATTTTATCTCTAAAATAGTTCTAGTTTCATTTAATGTCTCTATAAAATAGTTGTAAATCTGCCATTTTGGGAAAATCGCCCAAAGGTTCTTCGTCGAAATGAATTTGAGAACTGCTGACCAAATGACAAATTATTGAAACCTACAAAAAAATTCTTCGATTTTCTACGATAAAATATTTGAGCTAAACATCACTTACGTCAGCCTCACTATTCTGGGGTGCCTTGCAAAGTTCCCTTTGAAATCCGGAGAACCTCTTTACTGAATTGCGTTTTATAAATTACTTTCTTATGCGTTTTGCAAGAAAATAAAAAAAAAGAGAGAAAACAGATTATTCGAGTCAAACAAAAGCTAACTATGCTCTGTTGTTTATTATCCGTGTTTTCTTTATACTATCTCCACAGTATGTACCGTTTGTGACCAAGGCCATTTACGAACATTATAGGCAATCAATGCACTGGGCCTTATAATATTTGTTTATTGACAGCAGGGTATGGGATGTTGTTGGCACTCCGTCGCTTACGACGTCGAGGGTTCCAGTTGATCCGATCAACGGAACAGCCTGCTCGTGAAATTAACGTGCAAGTCGCTGAGCATTCCACAGACACGTGTACTCTTAACGTAGTTCTCGGGGATATTCAGCGTGACACAGTGTGACAAGGCTGGCCCTTTGAAATACAGATACAAGAGAAACAGGAAGTAAGAGTGAGAGAAAGTTGGGGTGAAAGAGTACAGCAGGGCCATTGCGCCTCCACAGGGTATGGGATACATATATTAGAAACGGGTGCCTAAACACGTGAGGCTCGCGAGCAACTACCCAGTATATCTATGCTTTAAGACGGCACTGCTTGTTTCCCCTGTTAAATTTTTATGGAAATTACTGAAGGCAAGGACTTAGTTTGTTTTAAAATTGTATTTGATTTCTTTGATTAAATCGCGGTTAAATTTTTTTATATTGTTTGTAATATAACCATTGTACCGGGTTTTAATAAAAAAAACACACACACACTCCCTCTAAAAACCCAGTGCCCCTTTGCTATTTGCCGTTCTCTAATGAGCTCCCAATGTCTCCAGAGGGCCTTATAGCGCTACTGCTTTGAGTTAAAAATGAATAGGGTATATCATTGAACCTCTGTCGGCTGTTGCTTACATTATTTTTTTTTTATCACCATTCTTCTGTTTGAAGAATTGGTCATCACAGCATTTCTAGGAAAGTTACTTGCATAGACTAGCATCGTGTCCAGGAGCCGACTTATCTTTCATTCAAACTTGCCTCGGATTCCAAAAGATATTAACTTAATTTTGTTGTTGTTGTTGTTCACCACGACTCCACCCTATCAATCCTAACCGATCAGATTTAAGATCAAGGATATTCCGGCCATGACCATCCCGCTGGATTTACAGATACTGAATTATAACATCAAATGTGTCTTTCCGTTTCTAAGACATGCAGCGTAATTTGAGGAATGGGGAGGAGATTGGTTGCTACTTCTAGCAGTTCAAGTGATCACGAAGAGGTTCCCTTTATTTGACTTACGTGTTTGTCGTTATTGGTATTGTTGTTAAATCCAAAGTCAGTTCTGATTAAACAGACTTAAGATCAAAGGTGTTCCTGTGATGACCAACAAACTGGTTTTTCTGAGGAAAGGTTCATGAGTAAACTATTTGAACAAATGAACGAATATTTGTACAAATATGTGTGAACAATACCTGGCGATGCGTAATCATATATATAATATATGGCTGAATGAATATGACTAAATATATATTTGCGCGCGCCAGTCCTTATATATATATATATAATCGAAATAAGTGATTATTCTACGAGAGAATACGCTGCTATTAGGAATATGAAATGGCTGGGCGAGCAGGTCCAACATTCTTCCTGAACGGAATACCAGTCCGTTGTAGGGTTACAGCTGAGTGAACTGGAGCAACACGAAACAAAGTGTCTTGCTCCAGAAAAACAACGCACAGCCGGACTGGAAATTGAAACCACAATTTTGCTATCGTGTGTGCAACACCCCCACCACCAGGCCACATAGATACATTCATATATGCAAAGTGTGACCAACTCACTGTTGTATCTCTCTCTCTCACACACACACACACACACACACACATATATATATATATATATATATATAAAAGAAAAAATTACTGTATTTAATGATTATTATAATGTGTTATCAATGTACCTTGATATGATGTATACAGTAATGAAATCCCAACGTAATGTTTACTTTCTCTTTTACTCTTTTACATGTTTCAGCCATTTGACTGTGGCCAAGCTGGAGCACCACCTTTAGTCAAGCAATGCTAGAGGGACAAACACAGACACATAAACATACACACACACACACACACACATATATATATATACATATATACGACGGGCTTCTTTCAGTTTCCGTCTACCAAATCTACTCACAAGGCTTTGGTCGGCCCGCGGCTATAATAGAAAACACTTGCCCAAGATGCCACGCAGTTTGTTTAATTTTGTTAATATAAATGTACAAAGTTTTTTTGGTTTTTTTTTTGCGATTTCCCAGGTTTCCAGTTCAAAACTTACCTAGCGCCAACTTTGCATTAATTTACACGGACCATTTCACACCTCTATTTTCTGCCTCTTTTGTCCATTTATTAATTTTTTTTATTGCGCGCTCAGTAATGACACACACATGTAAACAAACGACTAAATAAACACGATACGAGTTCCCACTTTAACTTCTTAATTTTTCTACGACTTACATTTTAAATATTTTTACCGGTTGCATAATTCGAAATGGAGGTAGGTGGGGCGGGGTTAAAAAATGAAAAATTTAGTTTTGAAAAAAACTTTTTTTCGTAACATCAAAATATCTCATATTTTAAAATATAATTAAAGGTAAGACAAAAAAAAAAATTAAAAAGAAAACATGTTGCGTGGGGGAATGCTCCAAGACGGTGAGGGTAGGGGACATAAACCGAAAAGAAAAGATAAGAATCACATTCTACGATGTTTTGAATATGCCTGAAAAATTTTTGAGAAAAAAAAAAAAGAAAAGGGTTAAAAGTGAAAGAAATAGAGATGAGATAGGACAAAAAAAAAGAAGATATATATATTTCTTGGCGTATCAACATAAAAAAAATTCATTAAAAAATATCCATTTTTATAGAAAGTTATGAGGAAACAAAGTCAGTGGGGAAGGGATACTTCAGTGGGTATGCCTGTATTTTTAACCAAAGATTGCCAGGAAAAGTTTAGTAGGGGTGCTTTCCGACACTCTACCTTAAAAGGAATTCTTTCCACATATATAAACAACACATTGAGCCCTCTTTCGTTGACAGACTATCATTGAATGATATACGTGTGTGTATACATATACATGTGTTTTATATACATACATATATATATATATATATATATATAAATATACACACACTTACAAACACATAAACGTGTGTTGTTGATAAATACGTGAGATGCAGTTGAACATTCACGGTATATATACAAATACTTTTGTCGGTGAATTTATGTATGAGTGTATAAATTAAATGTATTGTTGGCACTCCCAGACATAAGCATATAATAGCATTACTTTTCGATGCACCTTCAATTTTATCGGCACAAGCATTCAAATAGTCTCTGTATGTGTGTGTGTGTATGTATGTGTGTGCCTGAGTATGTTTGTCAAGGTATTTGCGTATGAGAAATGATAATATAAACAAGATATGGCACATCTAACAGAATCTACAAAATGATGTAAATCAGCAAGATTGCTGTTCCATTAATTTACCTTTCACTCGAATTTCTTCAAGTAGCTCCAATCGAACGTGTCCATTGACTATATTTCCTGGATGGTAAACACTGCATTCTTCAGGGAAGATTATGTCAAAATAGTTGATCTTTCCCATTCTACTGAGGCCAAAATAAAAATAAAATCTTTGATGTCAGGCCAACTCCAGTTATCTGGTGTGGTTGGCTGACAAGTAAAGGATGCAGCACTGCACTTTGGCTGTAATTCGTCAAAGACACTGTCTCACTGACTAGCAGATATCTCGGTTAATTCTACGATCTCTTATAAGGTTTTAGTATCTGTATAGTTCTTCTACAGCAGTCTGTTGAGTCGAGTCGAAGTCTGTTACAGCATGAATGCTGCTAGTCCGGTTGTTTCATTACAACTCATATGGCTGTTGATGATTGTCTATGAATGTTGTGGGCTTCGAGAATGCTGCTGCTGTTGGAGTGTATACATGTATGTCTGTGTGATATTAACTGTTTTCTCTCATTAATGTATATTGTGTTTATAGAGATATTTTCACTGTCTCGGGTGTATGTGTCAGCATATAAGTCAAACTGTGTAGACCGGTGTTTTGGCGTCTGTGTGGGTAAGTGCGCGTGTTTGAGCCCGAGCGAATGCGTGTTTGTGCGTGCGTCTGTGAGTGTGGGTGTGTGTACAGGTAATGTCCAAAAGAAAGTATAATTATGTCTCAAAATTAAACAAATGTATTTGTCCACGTGTAATTAATCGAGTTCGTTTATACGGATTATTCTGTAAACGTTGAAAATAAAGACGCATTCTCGCTCTCCCGCACCCTCTTAGTATTGTTATATCTAGCAATGTTACTAAAGTGTGAGTGTCCACTTGTGTTGTTGAAGTATGAGTGTGAATGTATCTTCGCGTTGTTGCATGCTTAACGTTTCAACGAACGAGTATCCATCCATTGTTGTTGCTAAGTAAGTAAACTCCCTCCTATATTAATACGAATATCAAATATTATCTCTTGTCAAAACAACTGTGTCCACTCAGGTGAGCAGCTAATTACGTAGGTGAGATCGACAGCTTCGTTATCTCCCCATCTCTCAATACGCCTGCTTAAGAGTGACACATCATCATCATCATCAACATCATCGTCGTCGTCATCATCATCACCACCACCTCCATCATCAACAAAGATAAGCTAATCTACTATTTTCTGTCTTTATATATAGTTGGCATCTGGCCGGACTATGTTAATAATAATAATAATAATAAAAGGAATATCAAATAATTAAAGTAGAAAAGGAGGAGAGTTTTTCTTTATGTTTTCTTAATTGGTTTTTTTTTTTGAATAGGCTTTTTATCAAAATGTATGTGGATGGAGTTTCTTCAGAATTTGGCATGTATTAAGACATTTCCAGCTGATTAGGCGGGGGATAACTACATGTTACATAGAATGAGAGAGCCTCATAATTATGCAAGTGATGCAAATCAACATAAAAATTTGGAAATAAGGCTACGTGGATTTTTATTATGTGGGGAGAACGAAAGATGTGTAGGAATTAGAGGCGGGAAAAGGAGCATATTATAAAGGAGGAGGAAATGTTTAATGTGTGAGGGATGGTAGGGATGAGTATGGCTGACAGAAATTGTTGCTGGGTTACAATAAATATCACTTAACGAATCGTTCTATTGATTTCTTTATTTACCATAATCTGCTCAAAGGGCACTAACACAGTCGGAAGTGAGTGATTTTGCTCCCTAGCAATTTCCACACTAGACACACAGGCGATAAGTGACTGTAAATGGATGAAAATAAATGAATAAAATGGAAATAAAAGGAAAAAACAGAAAAAGAATTATTACAACGAAAAGGGTGTGTGTGACAGTGATTATATCTATCTATCTATCTATCTATCTATCTATGTATATATATATATATATATATATATATATATATATATATATATAAATAAAAGTATGCAGTTAACATATGCGTTTTACTCCATTCACTAAATTTATATATATATATATATGTATATATACATATATAAATTATGTATGCATAAATACATGCACGTGTATATATATATATATATATATATATATATATATATATATATATACTCTTTTAATTGTTTCAGTCATTTGACTGCGGCCATGCTGGAGCACCGCCTTTAGTCGAGCAAATCCCCAGTACTTATTCTTTGTAAGCCTAGTACTTGTTCTATCGGCCTCTTATGCCGAACCGCTAGTTTACACGGACATAAACACACCAACATCGGTTGTCAAGTGATGGTGGGGTGTGGGTGGCAAACGCAGACACACAAAAAAAAAAAAATATATATACGACGGATTTCTTTCTGTTTCCGTCTACTAAATCCACTCATAAGGCTTTGGCCAGCCCGAGGCTATAGTAGAAGACATTTGCCCAAGGTGCTACACTGTGGGACTGAATCCGGAAACATGTGGTTGGGAAGCAAGCTTCTTACCATACTACCACATACACACACACACACACATTATGCGGTCTTTTTTATACTTCTTTTATTTTTCAAAATTAAGCTAAACAAAAATTGACTTGTCCGTGACGAAAAATACTCCTCCGCTACTATTTTGACCTCGTCTACAGAATTCATATTTTTTCCGTCCAAATGATTTTGAAGATTGCGGAATACATGATAATGAGATGGGGCAATGTGTGGTGAATATGGTGGGTGGAGCATCGTTTCCCATTCAAACTGCTCCAGCCTTCAGAATGTCATCGTCGCTGTATGTGGCCGAGCATTATCCTGATGGAAGAACACCTTTCATCTTGAAACCAAACATGGTCGTTTTTCTTCTAGCGCTGACTTAAGCCGCTCAAGCTGCTCGCAACAGATCTCCTTTGTTATCGTTTGGTTTGGGTTTAAAAGTTCAAAGTGGACTAAACCTTTCATATCCCACCAAACAGGTAACAGCACCTTACGTGGGTGAAGACCTTCTTTAAACTGGGATGTCAGTGTTTCTCCTTTTCCTACCCACTGTCTTCGGTGCTTGACATTTTTATAGAGAACCCGTTTCTCGTCACCAGTCACTATTCGCCCCCCCCCCCCCCCGGCTCATTCGTGAGACGTGACAGCAAAGAAGCGCTCACATTCACTCTCTGCGCGCGATTAGACTCGGAAAGTTTGTGAGAAAGTCATTGATCCAATTTGCTGTCTTTTACAATGGCACACAAGTGTCGATGAATGGTTGAATGACCAAATCCAAGTTTCTCTGTTAGTTCCTCAACAGTTACGGTGGGAATTTGTTCCACCAGGGTTTGCAGGACGTCCCCGTCGAGCTCTATAGATCTTCCACGACTAGGCTCGTCTTCTAGGGTGTAGTTTCCGGTTCGTAATTTCTGGAACCATCGTTGACACTCGCTTACACTTAATGTCCGATCTCCATATACTGCATTGATATTCCTCGCACTTTCCGTTGCGCTGTTGCTTTTATTGAAC
This sequence comes from Octopus bimaculoides, assembly GCF_046866305.1. Classification (NCBI taxonomy): domain Eukaryota; kingdom Metazoa; phylum Mollusca; class Cephalopoda; order Octopoda; family Octopodidae; genus Octopus; species Octopus bimaculoides. Next base: position 152,067,237 of record NC_142930.1, on the reverse strand, counting down.
TCATAAAGCGAAATATGCTCGTTTGTCACTTCCATTATAGCTTTGAAAAAATAACTGTTAAAATCGAACTGCACTCTTCAAAACTGGTGCTAAGAATAAGGTCGAGGTAAAATTACTACCTGTTTTTATAGCAAGTTGATGCGGGTGTTTTATCCAGTCCCCCTCCGACTTTTAGTTCATGCAATTAAAAAAAAACCGCATTATTTATGGGATGAGCCAATATATATAGATGCACATCTATATATATTGTGAGATCGTGGTTTCGAGTCGCGGTCCCGGTGAACGTGGAGTAGATGGAACAGGGACAACTGATGAAAGGAAATATTCTTTATGTTGCATGTCTCGTCTCTCTTTTTTTTTTTCGTTGTTCAAAAAAAGTTCGTTTTCTGTTTTCGTTTCTCATTGTGTTTAACGTCTTTTTGTGATGTCCTGTACCCATATATCCATGTATGTATACATATAGATGTAGGTATGTACATATATGTATGGCTATATGCATATATTTATATATTATATATATATATATATATATATATATATATATATATATATATATATATATGTGTGTGTGTGTGTGTGTAAAACAGAAGACTGAAAACATTGATATATTTTCTATATCATACTTATACGTGTTTCATTGCAGGACAAAGTCATATGTGTAGAAAAAAATGTATGTAATCTCCTATCCGTAATTCTTCAAAAATAATACAAATTTACGCAAGTTGATGCTGCAATTTATTGCATTAAGCATTAATTAGCAATATATTGAGAAATAGCGAGAAAAGTTAGAAAACCTTATCTCTCAATACACTTCTGGTTAGGGCGGCGAGCAGCCAGAATCGTTACCGCGCCGGGCAAAATGCTTAGAGACATTTCATCAATCCTTGGGGTAGTGCACGCAGTGACCAGATAGTTGCAGCCCTCTTTGCCTGATTTCCTAGCCAACTTTCGTCAGGTCTTCATAAAGGCATTCGTTTGTCATATGTTGCTGTCATTTCACATTTAGGGCCATTTGTAACATCCTTGTATAGCAGCCAACTAGGCCGTTTGATAATTTCTTTGTCAGTGTCCATGTTTCACTGATATATAATAGCACTGATTCGACAGTTGCAATGAACAGCTTGATTGTGATTCGTCTGGGCAATTTGGATGGAATAGATCTATAGGAAAGTGGGTTATACATCATTAGATGTATACCTGACTTTCCTATATAAAATTAGAAATTAACGGAACGCTGAACTCCAGACTATCAACATAACAACATTTATTTAAGGTGGTTAATATATACATCTTTAGCTCTTGTTTGTTGTTACAGCTTCTGTGTGTGTGAGCATTGTTGTTGGGACGTTGGTATGTAGATGTAAGCGAGCTGTCGAGCATAAGTTCGAAAGATGAAGAGAGACAGCTAAACACGTCCATGCTCAATCGCTGGCCATCAAGAAAGAGAGAGATCAAAGCGGGAAAGCTTGGTATGTTGAATTCCACGCATGCGTGAGACTACGCATGCGCACGGCGTTACTACAGATCAATCACAACAGCTGCTCAGCAGAGTAGAAACATCAGCTGCTAAAATAGGACTACACACAAATGTCAAGAAAACCGAGGACATATCTTTCAACCAATCAAATGATGCTGAACTGTTTGCTTTGAACGGTTCCAAATTGAATGGTGTTGAAAACTTCAAGTACTTAGGTGGTTGGGTGGGCAGTTCGGAAGCAGACATAAAGATTAAGAGGGCACAAGCATGGACAGCCCATCACAAAGTAAAGAATGTCTGGAACTCCAGATGGAATTTAAAATATTCCAAATTTCCCAGTCTTCTTTCTTGATATGTAATTACTCTGTAAATAGAATTCACTAGAAATTTCAATTGTGTTTATCTCATCTGAAATAAAACATCTATATACATACATTTCGTTAATATGAACATGCAAATGGGCTTCACGGTGACACAACTTGAATTATAACCCCTGGTATATACTACGTACATATATACATACATACATATATATATGTGTGCCAGAGAGAAAGAGAGAGAGAGAGAGAGAGAGAGAGAGACTCACAATGTTAGTAACAGTGATAAAGAAAAAGACAGGGAGAGAAACTGCAGACTGACTTTTATTGTACACTAGTATGATGTACCAAAGATAACTTGACCAAGTTTGATGCTGTGAACCCGACTAATTATCTGTAACAATATTCCGGAAGGGTTTCAAATCTAAAAGAAATGAAAGTCTGTATTATTTATAATAAAACAGATATTCGAATGGATAAAATAAGCAGTTAATGCAATTAAGTTTGACCTTTTGTTCAATTCTCTGCTCCTGGATGTTGAAACAGTAATTGTTTGATAGTATGGGAACCACTAAATTGTTTGATAGTATGGGAACCACTAAATTAGAAGGCATTGGATTTTGGTGCCAGCAGAAACGTTCAAGTATCATTTGTTTATTTTTTACATACGAGATTTTAGCACTTTCATTCATATTGTCACACTAACAGCAACCTGTAACCTTTCACGAGTCTGGAATATTTGAATTTATGCCAACTTTAACATTTACGTGGTTAATTATTTAACTGAATTACTGTCCTTCAAAATATTGGAGTTGGGACAGCATCAAATAATAAGTACTTCAAGAGCCAAGAAATCCAGTACACTAAAATGGTTTACTCGAAAAAAAGTAACGTCACCGTATATAAACGTGTAGGAAAGTGGTTATACACCATTAGGTGTACACCGCTTCCGTACATTAAATTTCTAGAAGAAACAACGGAACGCAGATTCTGAACAACATAACAATATTCATTTACAGTGGAATTCAGTTCACGCTTGGAGGGAATTCGGTAGCTCGTCGTCCTCAGTTACTGAGACGCCTTCTGAATGATTTCCGTGGTTATTTGTGAAGCTCTGGTGCTGACATGTGAGAGAGCTCTGTTGGACGTCTTGGCTCGACGGAGATCAGGCAGCGAAGAGACTGAGAAAAGGCGCCAAAGCTGGGTGTCGAACTCTACGCATGCGCATGAGACTCTTCCTGTATTCCTTCCGGAACTAGTCCCTGCGCATGCGTGGATAAAACTCCGGACATTGAACATATAACAGTCGTCTGCTATAAGTTGTCACTACAAACGCATCCCCCCCGCCTACACACACACAACCAACCAACAATAACTATTTTTATCATAGTATTCAATCATTGGTGGAGGCGCGTGACTTAGTGGTTAGGGTGTCAGCACCATGATCGTAAGATTGTGGTTTCGATTCCTGGACCGGGCGACGCGTTGTGTTCTTGAGCAAAACACTTCATTTCACGTTGCTCCAGTCCACTCAGCTGGCAAAAATGAGTAACGCTGCGATATACTGGCGTCTCGTCCAGCTGGGGAACACATACGCCATTAAAACCGGGAAACCGGGCCCATGAGCTTGGCTAGGCTTTAAAAGGGCGCATTTATTTTTTTTATTCAATCATTGGCAAAATCGTTAGCAGTGTTAACGTAGCCAGGTTCGAAAGTTAGTAGGAGCGAGCACATATATATATAAAAAAAAGGCAGCGTAACACATAGCAAACAATTTTTAACTAATTTCTCTTATTTTACGCAAAATATTTCATTAGTTATAATATTCGTAATTATATTCTTACAACTACTGATAAAGATAACTCAAGAATTAATTTTAAAATTTTTGAAAAGGCGCCAATTTAGAAAACTGTGCTGAGGGCGAGCGTCGCTTCCCTTGCTACTCTGTTAGTTACGTCACTGGTCAAAATGCTTAGCGGTATTTCGTCCATCTTTACATTCTGTGTTCAAATTCCTCCGAAGTCGATTTTGCCTTTCATCCTTTCAAGATCGATAAAATAAGTACCAGTTGAGCCTTGGAGTCGATGTAATTGACTAGCCCCTACCACCAAAATTACTGGCCTTGTGCCTATAGCAGAAATGATAATATTCAATCACCGTAAGTTCAATACAAAATCAAAAGTAATCTTCATTTACTTTACAGTATCTAAGGGCATGTGAAGGCCGTGAGAACGACCCCATCCTCCAGACCTAACAAGAGCCAAATTAATATTTTGCAGACCCTTTGGGCTACAAATCTTGTAAATCAAATCTTCACTAATATTTTCAATAATTTTTCACTTATTATTTAGAGGCCTTACGGCGATGAGCTATCAGACTCAATTAGCACGCCGCGCTAAATGCTTAGCGGTATTTTATCCGTCGTTGCGTTCTGAGTTCAAATTCCACCGAGGCCGACTTTGCTATTAATCCTTTCGGGGTTGATAAATTAAGTACCAGTTGAACACTGGGGTCGATGTAATCGACACACCCCTTCCCCCCAAATGGCTGCCCTTGTGGCAAAATTTGAAACCATTTGCGGATATTCCTGGGTTACAACCCTTAAAACTGAAGCTTCAATCCGGCACGGGATCAGGCTCGTCGCCAGACTTTGGTTGCTTCAGAATATTCTAGGTGGGTGCTAATTTGTATTGCGGGAAGACTTTTGCAAACTGTATTTTCTAAATCTGAGGGTACATCATTAAATAGTGAGGGTACTGTGCCGTCCAAGCATCCCCTTAGCGACGGGCATGTTAGTCTTCAAGAATGTGTTGCAGGGAGATTTTTGTAAACTGTATCTTCTATATCTGAGGATGCACCACTGAATAGTGAGGGTACAGTGCCGTCCAGTGACACCCTTAGCGACGGGCATGCACTGGATCTAATAAAAAAAACAAAATGTAACCCTTTCGTAATTATCTTTACCAAATATAAATCAAGTAACATTTCTTCTTTTTATTTCATCTCAATAATGCTCTTATTGCCCAAACCATTAGTTTTTTTGTTTTTTTTGTTGTTGCTATATCTCCGTCTTCCACAGACAAATAACCTTTCTCGAACATATTCCCATTTCGTCTATCATCTTAGCCTGATTCATGCCCGTCGCCAAGGATGTGGACTTGACGGCACTGTTCTCGCACTATTAAATGGTGCACCCTGAGATTTTCAGTGAGACACTTATTTCGAAACCAGTGGCGGCTCGTATATAAAATTAGTTATGGGTGCTGCTTCAGAAAATTCTTAGCCGTTGTTTTAATATTGTGTAAAAGGAAACAAACATATAAAAAGAAAAATTATACATAAACTTGATCGGTTCGCGTTTTAGCCACTGCCGGGTAGTATGTTTAATTTGTTCACTGAACACCGCCGCGAATTCCTCCTTGTTTTTTTAAAAAAATACCCCCTTAATCACAAAATAAATGGGGGAAAATCTGCCCTATTTTTCAAATCCTGGCAGCAATACTGTAGCTGGAAGCAGGATATCAATCTAATCATACACTTTATCACATTCAAGAATATAAACACGTTTTTAAGTACAATACACGCGGAATCAAAAAGAAACACTACCTTTCACCAGCACACCAGGGTCAGCACTGCGTGAACCAAAGTGCTCTCTATTCCTAGTGTGCAACTTCCTATCTCGGACATGTGAGTACGCACACAACAGCCAAACACCGCGTCGCTGAACTGTGACGCGCACAGTTCTATACAAGGATTCTGTATTTTTTTCATATACTAGATGGCTACTAACATTAAGCTTGAGGGTTATATAATGTGCAAATATAAAGAAAGAATTAAAGAAAAAGGGACTCATTATATTGAATGTTATCGATATTATCAAGTGGAAATAGTGGGTGTTGCAGTTCTGCAGTGCCTATACACGAGTCACCACTGTTCGAAGCTCTAGCATTATTACAAATTATTACCCACCCAGAATATTTTGAAGCACTCCTTGGTACCAAAGTCTGGCGACAGGCCTGGTCTGGTACCTTCGGTTTCTCAACCAACTACCCAGGTTTTGATATTCTTTGCTTACCAAACACCTTCAGCTAGACAGGCCCAAAGCAATATTCTCCTTACATACGATCAGGGTTCATAAGAAGTGGGGTGGGGTGTTCAACTTGTACATTGGTCAGAAGTTCGGAGAACCAAGAAAGGACCAATAAATATCTGATCAACCATAAATATCCGATTATCTGCTGATGTTATTAGTTGTTGTGTGAATGCATCATAAGTGAATGATTAAGAAGTTCGTTTTGCAGTCACGAGATCCGAGTTCGATCCTACTGCGTGGAACCTTGGGCAAGTATCTTTCACCATTGCTTCAATTCAAATGAAGCCTTGTGAGTAAAACTGAGTTGACGGAAACTGCATGGAAGCCAACCGGATGGATTGTACCTGTAATTCAAAAGTATAGCTTCCTCACACACTGTGTCATGTAGCTGATTCTGATTGGGAATTACACAAAGAGTACACACGTTTGTGTGAGTGCGCATGACTTAGTGGTTAGGGTGTTGCACTCACGATCACGAGATCGTGGTTTCAATTTCTGAATGGCGTGTTATATTCTTGTGCAAAACGCTTCATCTCACATTACACCGTGCACCTGTTCGGGCGACGTCGCTTTGATACAGGGAGTGAGATAATATTCAACACATCCATTTGATCACTATAAACAAATATTTTGTGCTGGTCGTTCAGCAAGAAATTGCTGAACCGTTTTTCTCGGACTACTAGAGACTACCATCATACACACGTATCTGGAATATTCAAACACAAACTGACTAATTCAGTTGATCGAACAACTGAATCCTCGGTGTCGAAATTGCCGGAGAACCTTTTTTCTCCTGAATATACAGTAGTAGTTTGGTATTTTAAATATTGGTTTCAAATTTTGGCACAGGGCCAGCAGTATTCTTTCTTTTTTTCCTTTTGATTGGAGGAAGAAATTAATTACATCGAGTTCAGTACTTAACTGATACTTTTTTTGATTGTCCCCAAAAGGAGGAAAGGCAAAGTCGACCTCTGCGGAATTTGAACTCAGAACGTAATGAGTCAGAAGTGCCGCTAAGCTCTTTTTCCGGCGTGCTAATGGTTCTGGCAGATCTTCGTCTTCCGTATCTCAAATATCACTTCATGAAATTATTTAATGGTGCCCTGGAAATGAGAAGTGACATGGTTAGAAATATTTGTTTCTGCCGCTCATTATCGTAAATAGAAATTTTGGCACAAGGCCAGTAATTTCGGAGAAGGAGGTAAGTCGATTACATCGACTCCAGTACTCAATTGGTACTTATTTTATCGACCTCGAAAGGATGAAAGGTAAAGTCGACCTCGGTGGAATTTGAACTCAGAACATAAAGACGGGCGAATTGCCGCTAAGTATTTTGCTCGGCATGCCAGCTTGCTGCTTTTAGTATCTTAAATATAATTAGATGAAATGATTTAATGGTGTCTTGGAAATGAGAAGTGACGTGCCTAGAAAAATTTGTCTTTAACGCTCATTATGCTAAAACGGAAAATTTATTTTGCTGCCAGAGATAGACTACACAGAGTTAATAGAGTTCCGCTGAACGGGTTTTGGCAAGAAGAAGAAATCGTTGATGTTTTGATACAGAGGAAGAGATACGCTGGTAAAGCAGTTCTGAAATAAATTTGTGAGTATAAAGAATGTAACGTCTGAATAGGGACTGTGTTTTGAAGAGAGGAAGATATCAAAGATGTTCAGAAAATTGTTTGTCTGTGAGAGACAAACAACTTATCCAAAAAGCTTAGATGAGTGATTACAATTTGTAAGATTTTCAGAACAGCAAGCGTATCAGATGCCCCAATATCTGAGTTGACCTGTGTTAACCTAAGATCTGGTACAGAGGGTTGAGGTGATCAAGGACGATGATTTCCGAGAGAAAAGAGTTGAAATGGATGTCCTTAATACAGGATGTGAAATAATTTAACAATGACGAAAATTGTGTTGTTTGTGTTATGGAAGAAGCATATATATAAAAAAAAAAACAGGTATTACTGATGAATTATTGGAAGGATTAATCACTTTAGAATTTCTTGGACAATATCACGATATAATTTATCACTTCCTGCCAAATTTGATGCTATCTAGAATTTTTGAATTTCCACATCTCTATGTCAACTCCAGATATTTATGAATATAACCAACTTTTAGCAGCATTTTTTTCTTAGTTGATGTTGAGATATGTCACTGCATTGAATTTAGTAACCCTTTGCCTGTCCCATGCATCACACGTGATACACAAGGACTATTTCTTTGGCGTTCATGCATCATAGATAATACACATTCCCAATTTTTTTTCATGTTCTAGTGTAATTTGAGACTTATGAAAGTCAAAGCTTTATAGGAAATGTGGTTATACACCATTAGGTGTACACCCGCTTTCCTATATTAAATTCTAAATAAACAACGTAACGCAGAACTCCGAACTATCAACACAACAATATTTATTTATGGAGGAAATAGGCAGCTTTAATCTTGGTTGCTGAGACGCCTTCTGTGAGAGAGCATGGTTGCTGAGACGTTGGAATGTTGATGTGAGCTCTCCCCAGAGTTGGAATGATGGAGAGACAGCTTGACCCGTCCATGCTCATGGCCGCCCGGCCGGGAAAAGAGAAAGAATCAGGGCGCCAAACTTGGATATTGATGACTACGCATGCGCACGAGACAAGGCGTTACTACAGCTTTATATTACACAGGGCTACCTAAAAATCTGAAAACGGACGTTTCGGATAGATTTTAGAAAATATTTCGGACAGGCAAAAGATTAAGAATGTACAGTATTAGACTGAGAAACAAAGAGAATACGTGTACAGTTTGTCAAACTTCACCCATTTGATTCACCACTGCATATTATTGTATACATTTTTGGCAGTGGCACGACATACCTGCAACAATAGGTTTGTGTGTCGCACCTAATTCTTCTTTGACTGATTTTAGTTGGGGTGCTACACATAACAACTAACCTAGCACTGCATAATCTGTTGACATAACCAAGATGCTGAGAAGTGGGATAGAACTGGAAACCACGGGATCGCCATGCCAAAATATTATCGCACGGCTATACCTGCGCCCATTTGTAAAGGTAACTCTTGTCAGGTGTTTTTGAACTTTCCAATTGAATCTTGGTTCCTACAACTTTGCTTAATCTTCTACAGTGTTTCTCAACCCACGCAACTCTCTAACCAGACAAAACCTTTGCTAACCCGATACTACATAACATAGTGAAAGAAACGGTATGGAAGACGCGCTCGGAAGGAATTGCGACAGGACAATTCATCTCCAGACGAGGGCTGGTGAACTACTTCACCGCCCATCTAGTTTCCAAGATCCGTCTGGAGAGGAGGAGCTTGTCGCAAAGAGTATTTGCCAAAAGATGGAAGGATGTCGCAAGAAAGTTGTGTATGCAAGGGGCCATGCCAACACGGTCGGACCGGGCATAGAAGGAAAAGAAAAAGGAAAAAAAAATCAACCGGCGGGTTAGTGGGACACTCCCCAACCCAAAAGTAATCCAATTTTTAAAACAATAACATCATCACATTATAATATATTATTCTCATGTCAAAATCATTCGTTAAATCATCTGTAAAAAGGCTCAACGATCTATATGTTCCCCCTTGTCTGTCCTAGTTCGTCCCCTCTATGTATCCTATTTATTAGGAAATAAAAGAAAATTAACCCGATACTACATAACAACTAACCTGACGAGGCATAATAACTTAACTTAACACCATATAACAAATCATTTTGCGTTCATAACAACTCACCTCGTGCTCCGTAACAACAAATCAGACTTTACATAACAACAAACATGACTATATATAAGTAAAGTCGAAGTATAACGACCTTCTTTTGCCGTTGTATTGTTCAATAAGCTTTTAGGAGAGCTTGGTCGCTGTCAGGCTTGGTAAAGAGACAGTCTAATAGCGGGAACGCTTCGATGTTGAAACCCACGCATGCGTGGTTAAGGATTCAGTAATGGCGCCTCAGCCTTTTGGCGCCAATATGACGTCACTACAAGCTAAAACCAAGACTTTACAATGTCACCAAAGCTTTCACTGCTGCTAATGTTGAGGCTTTCTTTCAACAGTGAGTGAACAGTATTGCTTTTCTCCCATAACATAGTTATTAGTTATAACAACTGGAGACATCATCTCTTTAGTATAGGTCTTAATCATTTTTAGTAGAAAGTGGGTTATACATCTTTAGATTGTATACCTGACTTTCTACTATAAAATTAAAGAAATAGACGGAACGCTGAACTCCAGACTAAACAACTCAAACAACATTTATTTAGGAGATAAACATACAAATCTTTTAGTTATACATCTTTAGAGGTGAGAATAACGAGCTGTCGAGTATAAGACCGAAAGATGTAGGGACAGCTTTTAAACACACGTCCATGCTCAATCGCTGGCCAGCGAGAAAGAGAATGAATTGAGCGGGAAACGTTTGCTTGTTTAATTCTACGCATGCGTAAGACAACGCATGCGCAGGCGTTACTACACATTTATTCGTCGTTTATAGTACACAATGTTAAGTAAGCTATGTACGAAGGCAAGAATAACCATACTAGTTTTTGCATAAGTTTATATATTTGTTTTTAATATCCGGATCATCTACATTATATATGTACGACAATTATTTGAATACATCATACAAGTGATAGTGAAAGTGGTAGTTACAAATCTTCATGTATTAGCTTTTTCTTTTATGAATTTATATGAAAATTGTTGATGGCTACTAAAGACAGAGAAAAAAAGAAAAGGCGAGAACATCTTATCATAAAACTAACTGACATAGTTTTGTGTAGCATCTTAGATTGTTCTGCACGGAAACGTAGATGGTGAAAGACAGCTCACGAAAAAAAAAATGACATGGCTGCGTGTGGAGCACTGGATGATTATATTTAAGGTTGAATTCGCCTGCTTTTTATATCCATAAACAAAAGTTTGTAGAACTGTCGATCAAACTGTAGGCGTGGAAACTTGCACGCACTCTTTGGAGTTTCGTTGTGTCACCAACACGTTGATCAATGCTGATTGGTCGATTCATGTTCATGTAGAACCTTATGCTTGATTTAGAAATCTATTTATGCTGAGATTCTAATTAGAAATCTATGCGAGACAGTTTCAAATCTCGGCAGAAGCCTTGCTACACATCTTGAAGAGAGAACTCTGTTTATCACACAAAGAAATGTAGATTTTTTCCCCATTTCCACAAAACACAATTTATGTGATATTTTGCAATTCAGACGAATATTCTCGATGAGAAATTTGATATTTTATTTTTCTTCGCTTAACATTCATATGTCATGGAAAAAAAAAAGTAAAAAAGAACGAAAAAGCTGCAGTAAAATTTATAGCAGTATGACCTTAGTACTTCTGACGTTATCAAATATGCGTGAAGACCTGTAACATCTATTAATGAATAAGACGTTAGTTTTATGCGGAATAGATATTGACTAAAACTTTATGAGAAAACATTACCATTTTATTTCTTTATCATAAAAAATTAAGATGAAGAAATAATTGCAAAGTCAGTACAATAGAAAAATAATACATAAAAGCTAAACATAAATATTGCAGTTGAACCAAGAGAATCTGTGATTATAAATATAAGTTCGTATTTAAAAGACAGATGTCTGGTTCCAGTAAAGGTATATCAGCACCATCCATTTTTACTATTTTATAATAATTCCGTTTGTCATTCCGTTACTTAGCCCGTCCGTAACGCTTCTACGTGATTAGTTGAAGGGGGAGAGGGCGGAAGGAATGGGAGATATGGGATGGAGTGGGAATGGGGGTAAGGGGTGCTGTGTGTGTGTGTGTGTGTGGGGGGGGGGTAAAGGTGGTGGTGTGTGATATGTGTAATTTTTTTTAACTAAGTATTTTTTCTCCGTTACCTAGCCCGTCTGTAACGCTTTCACGCGATTAGTTGAAGGGAAAGGTGAAGAGCGAAAAAAAAAGAGAGGGTAAGGTAAAGAACGAGAGAGAGTGCTGTGTATTAAATATATAAAGCATATATATATATATATATATATTATATATATATATATATATATATATATTATATATATATATATATATATATATATTATATATATATATATATATATATATATATATATATATGCTTTATATATTTAATACACAGCACTTTATATATATATATATATATATATATATATATGCTTTATATATTTAATACACAGCACTTTATATATATATATATATATATATATATATATAAAGTGCATTAAGCAACCATTGTATTCCAATTTGGGATCTTTTTTAAAACGGGGGCCACATTTTTCATTAACGAAACACTTTGAAACTTGGAACACTGGTAGAATGTGTCATATAAAACATCTTTTTCTCTTAGTCTTCTTTAAAAAAAGAAATCCCTAAGTTATTCCATGTTAAAGTTGTATTTCTTTAATTTCAACCAATCACTGACGTCCATTCAGCCGATATACATTAAGTGCCGACTACATAAACAAACGATTCTGAAACAATTCTATCGGTGATAGGGTTAGGGTTAGGGTAAAACAGCAAATTTAAAAAGAAAAAAGCAAAACGAAGCTATGGAAATTAAATACGCTTTACACCGCTTAATCAGCCAAAGGAGTAAATATAAACAACTGAATACTTGTCAGTGATTGGTTGAAATTATCGAAATAAGACAATTTTTTACATGAAATAAATTGGAATACAAAAATATTTTTCTGTTCTATAACACAAAATAGATAAGTATACGAAGTTTGAAAGTCTTTCGGTACCAAAAACACTACGTAAAACATTAATGAAAACTGTGGCCCCCGTTTTAAAATAGATCCCAAAATAGATAAGTATACGAAGTTTGAAAGTCTTTCGGTACCAAAAACACTACGTAAAACATTAATGAAAAATGTGGCCCCCGTTTTAAAAAAGATCCCCAATTTCCTTCACTTTTCAATGATGAGCAGATGAGCGACTATCCTTTTTTTTTATTCAGACATAACACAGGATACGCTTCCAGGTTTTTTGGATGAAGTTTTCAGAAGTAACCTAATAAGTTTACCACTAATTCCGTAAAATATTCACGGGGTCTCGCTAGTTTTTACTAAGCTAGCATGGCTGGGTCTGTTATATTACAGCATATCGCCGTCTCGTATCATCTCGTCCACGAAGCCATCATATTGACTTCTGACCTCATTACTCATTCCCTTGTCTTCCGTATCCTTCCGCTGTCAGAGACACTTCTCCAGTGCTACTTTCAACCTTTCACATTGTACAACACTTCTCAAACTGACAAATGCCAGCCCCACACCAAAATATTCTTTTCAACTGGTACTTAAGTTATCGACCCCTAAAGGATGAAAGGTAAAGTCGACCTCGGCGGAATTTGAACTTTGAACGTAAAGACAGACGCAATACCGATTTCTTTATTATCCATAAAGGGCTATAACAAAGAATTTTTTAAGACCTCACAAAACATAAAGACAGTACAAAACGCAAACATAAAATCGGGGTAATTAAAATAAAATGATAATATGCAAGAATGAAAAAAATGAGGTGCAATGTCCACTCGATCCTCGAAGTCGGGTGGTTACATTTATCCAGTTTTTTAAAACTTTTACGTTCAACGTCATGTAAACATTTTAACGGTTTTGTAACTCAAAAAATTCCAGCACTCGCGTAACCTTTCTTCCATTAATCATTGTTACTTCCGTCCTTAACAACTGCAAATAATCAGTTCTAGAGGGTGGTGTCTCCACCAACCATACCCGTTTCGTTATTAAATTTTCACCAAGTTCTTTTATGTACTTCCAGTAGTTTCTCTCTTTTATCAAAATGCATTTCTCAGCACATTTCCCTGGCATTTTCACTGTTATTATTTCCTCCAACCTCTCGACTTTTTTTTTCCATCTGCTCGCAATGCTCGTACTTTATCAAAACCCCCTTGTATTTGACATCTTTCTCTGTTCTCTCCCACTCTTCTTGTACATTATTAGTTTCTGGCTTTTCTATCACTTTTATGTTTTCTGTTGACCGTTCCTTTGACTTATTTTTCTTTCGTTTTTTAGGGTTAGTAGCTCTATTTTCGTTCTCCTCCTTTGTTTTCTCTGTTTCACACTTCTGTCTCTCTTTTATTCCTTCCGTGTGGTCTACAATGTTTTCTTCCTCTGCTTGTGCTTTCTCTTGCTGTGTGAACTCATATAGGGGGCATTTGGTCTTCATATGACCTCTTTCCCCTCATATGTAGCAATTTGGTTTCCTTCCCTCGACTACAACATTTAACGTTCTCTCATCCTCTACTTCTATCTTGTAGGGAATTCTTTGTATGTCCTCGAATGTGGCAAAAAGCCACATTTCGAGTACAAATCCCCACCATTTGCACACTTTTGTTTTCGCCACTGGTCCTAATTTCGGCTCCTCCTTGGTTGCAGCCAGCACTGTTGCAACCAACCACTCTGGTTTAATTTCTGGTGTAACTCTGGGAATTCGTATTTTTACACTTCTTCTTCCTCTGTAGCTTAGTAGTAATGCTATTTTCTCACTTCTTAATATGTTGGTTGCATGCTTGGTTTCCTCTTCTATAGTGGCGAACCTCACCTCTATCGTACCGAACTTTCTTCCTCTGTTGATGTACGTGGCTTCATTGACAATTTCACCCAGGCATTCCTCGATTTCCTCTTCCGTCACCATTCCAATTTTACCGGTTTCGACAGCCTGTGTACGATACACTACTGTCCTCAGAATCTTATTTTCTTTAGTCTCTTTTGGTGGACACAATTTGTACGAGTCTCCCTCAACTTCTATCAAATTCCTGCTTCTGGTCACCTTCTCCATATCCAACTTGATTAACTTGGTTTCCAGCGGGACTGGCTTCCTCACCGCAGTGGCCTTAGCGTAGCTCTCCATACTGGAGACACTACCACTTGCCATAGCTGGGAAAAATGCAGCAGCTCACGTGAAATGCAACCGTAATAATTCCACAAAAATCACAATTATTCACCGAGACAGTTTTCACAAAGTAACACAACAGTATTCACAATAATTCACAGAGCCGTTATACCGCGAAGCAGTTCGACCGGCGTGCTAACGTTTCTGCCAGCTCGCTGCCCTCCCCACACCAAAATATTAGCGACACTTACGTTCCCAACCCTCATCTTCAGTAATGAGGTGACAAAATAGAATTAGTATTCATATATTTTTTCCATCAACATAGTATTAGACAAGTTTTTAATATTTTGAATTTAAACAGATATAAAACACACTGAAATGAAACCTGCAACAATGTTTGTTAAGTTCAATAACAACTTCATCGTTTCTTGGACGAATATTTGGACAAATATGTAAGTTACATATTACCTCCTGTCAGTTGACACCTTCTGTATTTGGTTGTTACACTTGCTAAAGCAAACAAAACAAAAAAAAGGTTTTTTTACATAAATATGTTGAACCAAATGGAAACAGCGTTCGTTTCGTTTTGTTTGAGCAATTTGGATACCGTGAGCAATTTTTAATTCATTCCGGAAACTTCGAAAATTAAAAAAACTGCAATATTTTCAAAATAGAATCAACTTTCTATCAATAATTTCTTCTCTTGACTCTTGGGGAAACTTCTTCAGTATCATGCAAAAACGGAATCGTTCTCCAATTGTATTTTTTTAAATTTGGAATCTCGGTGAAGTGTATTTAATGAGCTGTCATGTTAAGTTATGTTTAATTCAATGATTAAAAATTACAGACCTTTGATTCCTTAGAATTATAGCTAGGAAAAGCATCTTAATATTATTAAACATGACAATTTGTCCGTTCTTCTATCAATCTTCACAGCACTCCGCGAGAAACACTATTCAAGCACTTTTAGTTACGCATCCATTTGATGCTCCTGTAGCTGACTCGAAACCGAATCGACAAATTGCCACGTAAAAACCATGGCTTAGGAACAGCCATTTCATGTGGTCGGCCGATTAACTGATCAATCAGCATCAAGCTATCATGTGATGCATCCTTCTAGAACGTCTCCTGTCGAGGCTTATAAATAGACAAGGTTTAGCGCCAACTTTTCGCAGAGTGTCTAAAACAACTGAACGAAGTGCACCGCCACTAGTGCTAGGCATATTTGAGTAGAGACCGGCCAATTCAGTTCACATGTCTCATCTCTTGCCACAGACTGTGGAGAATCGCCGCCACGTCAACCTCGTTCTCGCTTTACTGAATTTAACAGTCGTTCTAATGACGTTTAATAAACCGAGTAGACAACAGCAACAATTTTGCTGCCACGAATCCAGCGTGATATTTACTCCTGTTGTGACAGCGTATTAACAGAGCCTATTTAACCAACTATTTTGTTATAGCTACAGAATTGTCCTTTCAGTATCATACAACGTCTTAAATTCCTTGCATTTACTTCATTCAGTACTGTTTTGGTGCACTGTCAATTGCTATGTACACCCACATAGGTGAACACACAAGTGCAAAACAAGAAGACCAAAGGTAGAGTAAGATGCTTTTGTTAAAGCTGCAAAATTATCACAAAACTGTTACTCAGAGTTTCACGTTCCCGTTCGTCGGACAGTTTTCATCACAACTGTCCGACGACAGGGTTGTGGGACGTTGTCTCACAGTTGCTGACAGTAAATGGTCATGATTATAGCAGTCCGTTCCCTAACTATTTGAGTTGTCACGAGCTGCCTCGCTCTGTTGTCGCCAAGTGACTACCTCCATTTTGCTTGGGGTTTCAAGTTTATCTACCTGGGCAGCACACTCAGCCGGTCTTGCTCCCTGGAGGAAGAAGTATAAGCCACCAAAAGCTAGAATTAAGATAACAAGTACCACCAACGAACGAAATCCATTGTTCTTAACGATATGTCTATCCTTCTGGATAGTTATAAAAACAAGAGCCCCCAAGCAAAAATCAGCTGGTCACTTGGTGACAACTCGAGTGAATGGACAACTTATCATGGCCACAAGCAGGCAGCCAAATGGTCAGAGGGAGAAATGAAGTTTACAATCAGCAACTACGAGACAACTTGCCCCGATTCTTTCACCCTCACTTAATTTTCTCTTACAACATCATTCTATTTCTATCTGTAATTACTGCTATACAATGACGAGAAGACGAACACAAACTATACGAGGAAAATCTACATCTATCTTTACTTCGCATGCATTACGATTTTATCACCTGCCCGCCGAGGCAAGGTATATACAATGTAAGGTAAATAAATATTTTCTTGACAAATTCAATCACTGTTTTTTCATCTTTACATAATGGCAATCAACGAAGAACAAATCCCTACAAGCAGATTACATCCATCCTGCTGTGTATCAACTATCGTTTAACATATTATTGTTATCAAATTAAATTTCAACCGTACAAATCAACCTCTATTGTGTACCACATCAACCTCTACCGTAACATATTTTTACTGTCACAAATTGGTGACTCAGCCGTTACATATGTATGTATGTATGTATAAAATCGATTCCGCCAAATGCAAAACTTTGATGAATGGAATTTTAATGCAACAAACTGAATTCGTATATTAGACGATTAACTGGAAGATTTTGATATCTTGCCTACCGGAAGATACTAAGGTATTCTGGCTCTGTTGCACACAAATGTATTATATAACAAATCAAGAATAAAACGTGTTTTACCAACTGCACGTTTTTATGTAATTAAATTCTTTAAGTTTCAAGAAATATCGGTTTCTAAGAGCAGAAAACAATACTTGTTTATTTTGAAATTTTCACAGATCAAATTGTTCAAATTGAAATGATTTATAATGTTGCAATTTACTCGACCTCTTAACATGAAACTAAAATTATACAAAAACAAAGTGTTTTATGGAGAAAGATCTTTGATTTTCTTCGTTCAAATATCCGTGTTATTATTTCGCTTCTTGCATAAATCTTACAAGTTTTTTAAATGAATGTGACAAATTTGTAATTTAAGTGATAGATTCAGACGAGAAGTTTGTACAAGTTTCAAATTGTAAATGTCACTATGGTATTCAATTGAAAAATTCTGTGAACTCAGTCTACAATCTCTAACAGCTGTTGATTCGCACAACTCCTCAAGGGCATAACAAATGTACAAGAATGTTAATAGTTGTCTCAGAGTCTTCTCATTGTTAACAGAACCGAACCTAACGCCTGTGGCTGCCGTCCTTATTTAACCCCAAGCAGACCTACAATCAAAAGCCATTCTAGCCGCCACCATCTCATTATTTTTTTTATTCACACACACGCACAATTTTTTTTTAATTCACATGCACACACACACACAATTTTGTTACTCTTTTTTATTTGTTGAGTCATTTGACTACGGCCATGCTGGAGCACCGCCTTTAGACGATCAAATCGACCCTAGGACTTATTCTTTGTAAGCCTTCGAAATGGTCATCTTGCGCAGCAATACGCCGGTCCCAATGTCGTGACGCTTTTGGAATCCGGCCCGGAAGTCGTTTTCCGTAAGTAAGTCAAAGACCTGATTTTCTCTGGATCTCAACAACGGTGTTGAAACGGCGACCTTTAAGCTGCATTTTCATCTTGGGAAGAGATAGAAATCCACAGATGCTAAATATGGTGAATGGGGTGAGTGCGGAAGCGATACCATGTTGTTTTTGGTCAGGAACTCACAAGTGAAGAGAATCGGTGAAAGGGTGCATTATCGTCGTGAAGAATCCATTTCTTCGCGCTCCACAGATCCAGTAGCTTTCGCCGAATATCCTCCCTCAAACGTTTCAAAACGTTACAGTAAAACTCTCGATTGACCGTCTGGCCTTGGGGGACAAATTCTCGTTCACAATACCACATTTCTGGGGCTGATGCTCGTGATAGGTCTTCCAGATCGCTCATCGTTTTCCAGAGACATTCTTCCACTTTTGAAGCGCCCGTGACACTCACTCAAAACATTGCGTACGATCCATTGCCTCGTCATTGTAAGCTTGCCGAAGTAAAGAGTCTTGTGTTCTGTTATTCTATTATTGATGTTAAGGTTTATTTGTTTTCATTTTCAAACTTTAAAATTATTCTAAAAACGAGGAAAATAATTGAAACAAACGGAAAAGTTCAGGACAGCTAAGGATAAAATTTGAATATTAAAAATTATTTGATTATAATTTACAAAGTAACATAATTTTAAAAGATATCATTTTGTTAAAATATTGACACTAGAATACTTTAAAAATGTGAGCCAGAAGTACCAATATAGCTAAAGTCTTATGCAAAGTAGAATAGTATATATGGTAGAGAGATTCTTTATGTAAAAGATGAATATTGGGGCAAGACTAAAAATGTGAAGACTTGGCAATAACTCAAGCAAATTTTACGGTGAATTTGTTGTTATAGGTAGATATAACTATGAATATAAAACTAATTTTTGTATTATTCTATTTATTGTACTACTATTATTTTTTATAACCTATTTTCAAATTTCTTAATTCAAAAAATGAATTTTTTTTAAATGCAAAGTATATTTTGAGTTATTTTTAATAGAAGTAACAAGTAATAAACTAATAGAAGTAACATACTTGCAATAAAATTTTTAGTTTTAATAAAAGCTAATATTTTCTAAATCTGAATATTTTATTTGAAATTTTATCCTTAGCTGCAATATTTTAAGTAAAAGTTTTCTTGTTCTGTACTTTTCCAGGTTTATAATCTTAAGAATATTATTTCTCATACTCGCATTTTTCCATGTAATATATATGTGTGTGTGTGTGTGTGACTGAAGAAAGGCCATGAATGACCTGTCTTTTTTTGCCTGTCCTTCTAATTGCTGTTTCTCCTGTCTGCCTTTGTATCGTCTCTGTCCGAATGTTTTATTGTCCTCTATTGCGTTTTGGTTCCATTTTTTGTATTCATATATAAATATAGCGGCGTACGTGCACACTTGTGCTCACCTTATAGTTGGTATATATCTAAATTTTGTACGACTCTTTTACTCTAGCTTTTAGTCCCCCTCATACTTTCTTCCTCTTTTCTTTTTCTCACACTCCCTCTCCCTCACACACATTTCTTGGCCCTCTCTTTCTTTAACTCCCAGTTTTCCTCCTCGTTTATTTCCTTTCCCTTTGTCTCTGATTTTTTCTAATCCTTCAATCTCGCTGCCCCTACCCCTTTCTCCTCCTTCCACGTGACCATGGTGTCCAGCCAGCCGTGATCTTTCTTTCTTGGCCTGACTGCCAACCGCCAATACCTCTTTCGTCCATCTATGTTCCTACCTTTAGGCTTTCACTTCATACACGCCAGCTCGATTTGATTCGCTCTCAGTCGAAGGAAACCTGTTGCTATATTCTAGTTGTTTGTATTTGTAATTTGCACCATGTTCTCCGTTTTTTTTTGCCTTTGTTGGCGTACACAATCGATAGCTTTCTTACAAAAACATCTAATGCTCTTAGCTTAGACTTTTTTGGGAGGCAACCAGATCGAACTGTTTCAAGTGTAACTGCCCGAAACAGTAAGGACTTCTGGTAACTTGACCGGGGAAAGAAGGTCACGTCTTTTTGCCTGTCCTTCTAATTGTTTTTTCCTGTCCGCCTTTATATCGTCTCTCTGTCCGAATGTTTTAATATCCTCTATTGCATTTTTGTTCCATTATATATATATTTATATGTGTGTGTGTGTGTGTGTGTGCATGTGTGTGTGTGTGTGTGTGCATGTATATGTACGTATGTATATACATATATATATATATACGTTTTCGTTCCTTTCGGGATTTTATCCCTGATTTTGTGGCTCTAGAACCGAGCAGTTCTTTCTAGCGTAAGAAATACCATGAGTGGATTCCTCTTATGTATTTATATATATGTGTGTGTGTGTATATATATATGTATATATATATTATACATACATATAAATATATATAAAACATACATACAAATAGTTCAAATGTATAGAAAGCAAAAAAACGAAGACAGGTGAGGGAACAACAAGCAGGTATATTAGTTTGATACCCGGGAAAAATGGAAAAGTCTTTGACTTTTCGAGCCAACAGTCTTCGACAGAAAAGGTTGAGAGGAAGAAAATGGTGAGAGAATGAAAAAAAAAAACGGAGAAAGAAAAAATATATATCGGGATTAACGGTTCAAAACACACACACACACATACATGCACACACAAACACACACACGCATGCACACACACACACACACATTCATATATGCATGCATGCATACATACATACATGCATATACACATATTTATATGTAAGAAAACGAGACTGTGCGTTGTTTTTATGAATGTAATATACAAAGTCATAATAGGTAGATCAAACAAAAAATACTCTTCACCAGCCTTTTCTAGGAATGTTTGAAGTTTCGATGCCTTAGGCAAAACCACTATTCTAATGACGTCAACTACCATTGGATGCAGTTGCTAGGAAATTGTTGCAGTGGAACTGCGACACAACACACTAGAAAAAATATTAAGCAGAACAAAAAAACAACAACAAAGAAAACGATGAAACCAACCAACAGATGAAACAAACGCAAACATACCCTCATCAAAATATCCTCTTGTGAGGATTTTTGTGGTCTGAGCGATTTGGACGTATTGTACAACGCCCGGATACGGTTGTTCGAGAATCGACAAAAGTGCTGAGGCACAAAAGACAGGAAAAACGTAAGGAAAATATATAGAATATGTAGTTGAGTTTTATAATGAATGAAACAGGAAAGATACGCAGGCAAGGGAGATATATGGTAAAAACTTGGACAGAAGAGAGAAACAACAGTAATAAGTACGACGCTAAAAGTAAAAACGAATAAATGATTAGGTTCTCGAGCAACGTTCTTCAGCAAATAATGGGGAGGTGTGAGGGGGACAAAGAGAAATTGGTAAGTTGGTGAGTTCACTACAGAACTGAACTGAAATGAGAAAGAAAGGTAACAGGTCAGAGCGGAGGCCAAAAGAAGTTTCAAGCTGGGAATAGAAAGAGAAAAGAGACAGAGTAAAGGGGGAGAGATGGTAAAGAGAGAAGAGGGAGGGATAGATGGCAAAGAGAAAAAAGAAAAAGAAATGTAGCAGTATTTTAAACAATGTAGTGGCTTCTACGTAAACTGTAGAAACTCATAACAAATAAATTAAATGCAAAATATTCCTTACTTGCAATCACTCTTTCATGATTTTCATGACTTCAACGCCACAAGAAGTAAAGTTATAATAGTAGCATCAACAGCTATTGGAAAACTTAACTGTATATAATTTTTACTAATGTTTCTTTGGTCTTTTATGTCTTGTCTCCACCTTGTCAATTCCCTTAACGCTTCATGATTTATTGCTTACTGTAATCGCTTTGTTCTTATAAATATATTGGCATGTAATTTATATTCACCCTGTAGTGAAACTAACACCTCGATCGCCATTATATACAAAGAAACCATCTTCTCTCGCTGTTATAAATATAATCAAGTTCGGGCGTAGTAGAGAACAGGCTACTATTCCTCACGTGACTAATTATTATTTGAAGCGGCAACTGCTTCGTACCGTTCCCGCCAGAACGCAAACTGACCAATCACAACCCTTAATAAGGTCACGTGATAGTGTTTTTCTGATACTCCATCGGAGCCTACTTTCAGCTATAAATAGACTGCTAGATACCCAGCAAATTCGTCTCGGTTCAGATCTCTTAGAGACCTGTTCCGTGTACCACACAGAGCAGCAGCAGCAGTTCCAGCGACGACATCAACAGCATCTCCAACTGCGACTACCAGCATCGCCGCCGCCAGTCAACACGACACTACTACTACCAGCATCGCCGCCGCCAGTCAACACGACACTACTACTACCACCATCGTCAACACCACTTCAACTACGAACTACAAGATTCGCCACCAACATCGTCAACATGATTTCTACGTACACAAGCTACCCAGACTACCGCAGAACTTCTAACTCTGTTTGTGCGATTCACCTTCGCCACGATAGACAACAGACAAGAACCTAGCCTGCGACGAACATCTGTATACAGGAACCCGGTTCGGCATGGAAGCCCTAACATCACGACGAGTGATCGCTTTGCTCCACACGCCTCAACTTCTTACATACAGACTGTTACTATTCTGTACTCTAAGAACTGGCAAATTCTTATATGTGTTACTGACTCTTTTTCTATCTGCTGTATCTCACGCATACACATACATGTATCACTTACACACACACTCTTTTCTTTACACGACGGCCTGTCTTTTATTGTGTTTTCATTATGTCGCATACACTCACACACAGACATACATTTTAATGTTACAATAAATATTACGGTTATTCATCTTTATCGGTTGTGTTCTATCGTCTTCCTTTACTGGCATTTACGAATTCACTATGTTATCGAAGTATAACATATTTATATCATTTGATATATTTTGTGTTCGACCGTGTGACGTGTTTAAGAAAGGAGCCCTGTTTTTCCATTCGTCACCATTTCTCCCTTTTGGTTCGCACGGTCGTTCTTACAACCCTATACAAGAGTGGAATTGAATGCTGTAGTTGATACTTCAAAATGGCTCCCCGATGAGATGGTCCTTACGAATCACGTAATGAACAGACAATGATGTAAAAGTTGTTAAGACAGCTATAGTAATGGATATTTTGAAATTTCACTGATACTATTTTCTCGCAAATACCCATGCTAACATGGAAAGCGGACGTTAAACGATATATATATGTATGTATGTATGTAACGATAAAGTTTTTAATTGATGTAGTTACCAATTTATAACGGGTAAGGTTGATTAGGTACACAATATTATGAAGTTTTAAGAAAGTATTTATTTACCTTTACATTACAATACCTTGCTTCGACGGGCAGGTTATGATCGATCCAAAAGCATGCGAAGTAAAGTTTGTGTTTGTGTCCTCTTCATTGTTTAGTAGTAATTACAGAGAGAGAGAGTGAGAATGATGTTGTAAGAGAACAGAATTAGAGCTAGTGAGAGTTGTAGGGTGTGGGACGTTGTCTCACAGCTGCTGACAGTATACTTAATTTCTCCCTCTGGCCAAGGTTCTAGCTGGTCAGCCAGACTTCGTTCTCATTG
This sequence comes from Octopus bimaculoides, assembly GCF_046866305.1. Taxonomy (NCBI): domain Eukaryota; kingdom Metazoa; phylum Mollusca; class Cephalopoda; order Octopoda; family Octopodidae; genus Octopus; species Octopus bimaculoides. Next base: position 152,043,346 of record NC_142930.1, on the reverse strand, counting down.
AGTCGTCACCGACTGGTGACTAACTGATTTTTGCTTGGGGTTTTCTTGCTTTTATAACTATCTAGAAGGATAGACATATCATTGAGAACAATAGATTTAGTTGGTGGTCTTGTTATCTCTATTCTAGCTTTTGGTGAACTAGAAGTTAGAAAGGGTCAAGTGGTGAAGACATTATTTTGGCCTAGCTAAAGGCATCTGGAAAATGTAAAACTGCTGTAATAGAAAAACCATTGCTCCACCGTGGGAAAAGTTCTGTTGCAGAGTTAATTTAAATTTGGCTATGGTGGATCGAATCCACTTCATGCATGCAAGATCCACTACATATATATATATATATATATATATATATATATATATATATATATATAAAATGAGGATACATAGCGTTCCATTAAATAATAAGTTAAAAATAATAAATACACAAACTAATGGAAAACAGACACAGAAGATCACCAAATTCTCATCCCTTTGTGCATTTATTATGTTTTTAAACTTATTATTTAATATATATATATATATATATACCAGAGTAAGCACATAAATGTGAAACAAGGTGGAAAAAGTAGTACTCAAATACCAGAGGTAGAGTAATATGCTTTATTGATAAAGCTGCAAAGACATCACAAAACCTGTAACTCAGAGTTTCACGATTCCGTTCGTCAGACAGTTTTAGTTGAACCAAAATTATCTGATGACTGGGATCATGAAACAGGTTTTGTAACAAGTTTTGTGATATCTTTTCAGTTTATATATATATATATATATATATATAATAATATTAGGACAAAATCCAAAATTACAGGTAAAAAAACTCAATTAAAATCAATTTATAAAAAATTAAAATTAAATTGAGCCTTATAGATAAAGTATATGTAAAATATATAGTTTTAGGGAAAATAACCAATTTTCAAGAACTCATCGATGAAAATCCACTATCACATATAGAAAAATTAATAATTAAAAGCACAATAAATGAGTATAATATAAAGTAAAGTAAATATCATAAGATAAATATAATATAATATTATATTATATTTATCTTATGATATTTACTTTACTTTATATTATACTCATTTATTGTGCTTTTAATTATTAATTTTTCTATATGTGATAGTGGATTTTCATCGATGAGTTCTTGAAAATTGGTTATTTTCCCTAAAACTATATATATATATATATAAATCAGTTATAAACCAGAGGGCCAAAAGCATCATTGAAGGCACGAAATTGCGTTTGACCCTCTGGACAATAACTGATGAGAATTTGGTGATCTTGTGCTACCAATATGAAATCTTCAGTCCTGAACTTCTCAGCCACTGATAGGTTGTTGCTTGGTCTACATCACCATTTCAACTTTGAAGTATATGCTGTCCATGCAGAGGCCTCTGGCTCCACCGCTCCTCAATTTGTTTCTGCCCATTCTTTTTTGCAGTCTGCTTGATCTCTTGTGCTTGTTTTGTGGCAGTGGTTTCAGGTTCTTCATCTAATCCAGGGTTAATGCCAAGTTCCCTAGCAAATTTGCAAGCTTCTTTGACAATAGAATATTATTATTATTGTCGTCGTCGTCGTCGTCATTATTATTATTATAATCATCATAATTATTATCATTGTTGTTGTTGTATAATGAAATAATAGATTGAAGTAATGGAATCTGAATACTAATTTGTTGAGGTGTTTAAAAATATGGCAGAAACAGTGGAGAGCATTCTAAAAGGTCAACGAATGAATCACTTAAAAGCAGTGTCTCTAATTGCATGATATTTGATTTGGAAACAAACAAAAGAAGCTGCAATCACAGAAAAATATTGCGTCTTCATAGTTTGTAATTAAAGCTGACATTTTCAAATGAGAAATCAAATTATCTTCTAGTTCTGAATTTAAAGAGTTTCATTCATTTATTTTCTTCACATTAGCAAAAATGTCAACTACCGAAAGAGAAAAAACATTGTTCTATATTTAAGAGATGAAGAATTATTTACATTTAACAGATATTTGTCCTCACCTTGTTTGTTGTTAACACAACATTTCGGCTGATATACCTCGCTCCAGCCTTCATCAGGTGTCTTGGGGAAATTTCGAACTTGGGTTCTCATTTCCTAAGGTATTTTTGATGCTATTATTATTATTATTATTATTATTATTATTATTATTATTATCATTATTATTATTCAGGTCACTGCCTGGAATTGAACTTGGAATCTTGGGGTTAGTAGCCTGCACCGTGGTTAAGAGCTTGGGCTACTAACTCCAAGATTCCAAGTTCGATTCCAAGTAGTGACCTGAATAATAACAACAATAATAATAATAATGATAATGATAATAATAATAACAACAACAACAACATCGAAAAATACCTTAGGAATGAGAACCCAGGTTTGAAATTTCCCCAAGACACCTGATGAAGGCTGGAGGGTATATAAGCCAAAATGTGTTAACAACAAACAAGATGAGGACAAATATCCATCAAATGTAAATAATGTAAATAATGGAGAAAAAACATTGTTAAAAACTCACTGGTTTGCACTTTTCACTCAGTGTTTTAAAAGCAAGAATTTGGATTTTGCTCTCTGATGGACAGTGTTTATTAGATCTAATTTTTGTTGTATCATAGTTGTTCCAGTTGTCAAACTGTGACTATGCTAGGGCATGGCATTGAAGGGTTAACCTAAAAGAATTTGTTGCAGTACTTAAGTTTTTAAAGTCTGGTATTCTTATTCTATTGGTCACTTTTGCCACACCACCATAGTAAAGGTTAAGGTAAAGTTACCTTCGGGAGTCATGCTGACTCACCAAGGGCCGGTTTCCCAGTTTCCATGGTGTATAAATTCCCCACCTGGATGGAACACTGGTCCATTGTGGGATTACTCATTTTTTGCCAGATGAATGGACTGGAACAATGTGAAATGAGGTGTTTTGCTCAAGAACACAAAGCGTTGACCGGTCCAGGAATCAAAACCACGATCTTATTATTATGAGTCCAACATTCTAACCACTAAGTCACACACTGCCAAATAAGTTACATGAACGTAAACAAAATAAAACCAGTTGTCAAGCTTTGGATGGTGGGACACAAACACAAGCACAAAGACACACACACACACACAGCACTGACCTACCCAATGTCAACCACTCTGGTGTTACTTGGTTGGCATTTAACAAGGTGTTCAGTTGTGCAGCTATTTGTGCATGACATTCACCAAATCTTTTGATCCAGTAGCCTTGAACTCCATCTGGTCTCGGGGCCTTCCAGTTGCTCATTTTTTTGCTGATTTCCTTCACTTCCCTAACTGAATTGACCAGTTCTGCCTGTTTTGGACAGACTACTGTTTGTTTCAGTTCTTGAAACCATTCAGCATCCTTCTTGTGCTCTTTGTCTTTGCTCCAGATGTCACTCCAAAACCTTTGACTTTCATTGTTATCTGGTATCAGCTATTCATCTGTGCACTCTCCATTTATTTCTTTATAGAATCTCTTCTGATCTACTCTGAATAACCTATTCTGGTGGTAACCCTTCATTCTTGGGTTGTATCTTACCATCTTTGCTTTCTTTGTAACGAGGCGCTGTTTCAGTTCATCCACTACTACATTCAGGCCCTTTCTTTCTATATTATACTTCCTTTTCAGCACCCTGTATTTTTGTTCACTTTTATTATTATTATTATTATTCAGCTTGCCGCCTTTCAGCTTCTGTCTCCCAATTCCACTCACAAGGCTTTAGTTGGCCTGAGGCTATAGAAGAAGACACTTTCCCAAGGTGCCACACAGTGAGACTGAACCCAGAACCGTGCAGTTGGGAAGCAAATGTTTTACCATACAGCCATACCTGTACTGTGTAGATAAATTAGACAATAATTTTATCTTAATTGGTAGCTTTGCAAAATCACAACAGATATGTCTCACATCATAATTAATTAATTAATCACAACGCGTTTCTCCATCAGCATTATTGATTTGTTTCCGGGTTGCACTTCATCATCACCATTTTCATCACTCTTGTATCACTGACATCTTTCTCCAGTCTCAATCCTCAATCAACCACCTATAAATACCTACATGAATGACAGGTGATACTTTTATAACAGGATTGAGATTGTGGCTGGAGGAAAAAAAAAAAAGTCTAAAAATATTTCTTAATCGATTTTGGGAAAGAGACAGGAAGAGGGTTTTGCAAACAGCACTCTCTTTAATCATTATAAATATCCTCATCATTGCCACCATCGCCACCGCCACCGCCACCACCATCATCACCAGAAACAATATTGCATCACCACTACCACCACCACCACCAACAGCATTCGGTCACCACCATCACCACCATCGTTATCATTAACTATCACTATTACTAGCTGCAGTAGTAAAAGCAGACTTTATTGACACCGATGAAGTCTGGATCATTTGATTCACTTGTGCTACATTATATTTCTTGTGGCCCAACTAACTTACCTGGACACTATTTCTCCAGCTTCATCAAGTCAGGTTTCTTAAGGTAAAAAGAAAAGTTTTTACTCCAGTTTTCCTTCTCCAACATGAATATCAGAGAATAACGACAATTGAGTGATTATCCCCAAAAAGTCAAAAGCATTAAGTAACACATATAGATTTTATAAATACATACATACAGATATATATATATATATATATATATATATATATATATATATATATATATATATATATATATGTGTGTGTGTGTGTGTGTGTATATATATATGTATACACACACATAATCACCTGGCACAAGTTGAACAAATGTTTTAAGGTGGTATTTAGTGTCCACTCTGACACCAGCTGTTTCAGACACATTTTCACATGCAGATAAGGTGAACCTATTCTAAAATGCAGGATATGCATACATACGTATGTGCATTTGTACATATAAACATACATAAATTCATATGCATTCATATTTTACCACTTTTTAGAAAAGTGTAAAGGAAATATAAAAAAAAAAACAAACTCAAAGCAGAAGGGAAAAAGAGAACAGAAAAATGCAAAGTTTAAAAACAAATCTTCTACAACCATAACAACAATGACAACAAAAGCAGCTATGCACTATGAAAATTACCCACAAATCCAAGGAACAAAACTATTTCTTCTAATCTTCGTCTCTCTCAGGTGTAATGCAAAGGTATGAAATTTGAGATGTTTCTCTCTCCTCACAACAGTTCAACTTTTAGATCTGTTCACTAAACAAACCTCTACATTGGCTGTTGGCACGAACTGATACCAATTTGCTTGGATTCTGTATTTTAGCCAATTTCCACAAATAAAATGGCATGTTGTTGTAGTCTGTGCAAGAATTGGATAAATTTTATGCAAGGTAAAACTGGGAAATACACGTTAACTCACCTGAATTCATCTGTGAACTCTACAACAAAGACGAAACCAGCAAAGACTGATGATGGTACAAATTCAAAAAATAAGACAGTTTCCACACTACATGATATGAATCTGGCAGAACCATGTACACGCAATGGAACCAGTCAGATACCTCCCCGAACATGACTGACACGAAACTGAAAACCTATATATATATATATATATATATATATATATATATATATATATATATATATATAATAAGGATAAGATCGGTATTTAAAATATTGATCTTATCAAGTGGTCAGCATGGGAATAAAAACCATCAAAGGTAATAATTATTTAAAATTATAATACAGGGTATCAAGGGATACCACCACACTGAAAAAATAGCAGTCAAATCCTGACTCCAAAAACCACAATAAATGTCCGCAAGGCACGATTAGCGAAGACGAAGACCAAATAAACCAGTAAAAATAATAAGATAATTTCAAATCCTGGATTTCTGGCTTTGCATAAATAATAATGCTCTGCCTTCATCAGTGAAATATACTCAAGTACATAAATACAAATACATGTATATAAACAGTATACTTACATATACGGACGTATACACACATATATATGCACATTTATTGTGGTTTTTGGAGTCAGGATTTGACTGCTATTTTTTCAGCGTGGTGGTATCCCTTGATACCCTGTATTATAATTTTAAATATATATATATATATATATATATATATACATTCTTTTATTTGTTTCAGTCATGTTGACTGCGGCCATGCTGGAGCACCGCCTTTAGTCAAACACATCGACCCCATGACTTATTCTTTGAAAGCCTAGTACTTATTCTATCGGTCTCTTAGCCAAACCGGTAAGTTACAGGGACGTAAACACACCAACATCGGTTCTCAAGTGATGTTGGAGGGGGGGGGGACAAACACACACACACACACATATATATGTATATATATATATATATATATATATATATATATGATGGGCTTCTTTCAGTTTCTATCTACCAAATCCACTCACAAGGCTTTGGTCGGCCTGAAGCTATAGTAGAAGACACTTGCCTAAGGTGTATATATATATATGTATATATATATAAATAGGGTGATAAATTGAATATTATATATATTTATATACACACATATATATAAATATATATATATATATATACACACACATATATAAAATCTTTTTGAAGCTGAAAAGTTTTCACAATCTAAACTGTTTGAGCAGTCCATTCAGTTTCAATAAAATATTAATTTACTTCATCTTTGGTATCTGAGTACTATTTTCTCCATCTTGTTTTACACAGATGCAATCACATTTACACACACACACACACAACAACATCATCATCAACAAGAATGGAGAATATCACATCTTTATTTGGGGATTACACCATGCAAGACCAATCAATGATCGTTTTTATTGTGTAAGCATTTATAGATATTCATTTATATTGATATCCAATTGTTTGATGTAGTACAGCAGGTTCGCTTAACCACTGAGTGCTTATTACATATTTGTCTGTATTTATTCTCATTATTATTATTATTATTATAATATATATATATATATATATATATATATATATATATATATATAATGTGTGTGTGTGTGTGTTTATCTGTATAATATACATATAGTGTCAGCTTTTTCATATTGGAGAAAAGGAAATGTTAGTAAGAATCATTGAAATGAATCATTGGTAATGCAATGTGAGGCCCTTATACGACTCTTGAACCCCACCAAAGCTTTGCACATTTTATTGCATAATGCACAGTTGTGCTGGCTGGTAGAAGGAATGGGTGCCACAGTATGAAGTCTTTTGATTTGTCTTTTTTATCCTCCATCTTAACAGCACGTCTTTCCACAGGTTGCAGATGTTCTTTTGCCAACAATAGCTGTTTTATAATTTACACACACACACACACATCCAAAATTAGGGAGTAGAGTAGACAGAATCCTTGAGTAGATAGAATGTTTCATAGCTAGTAGAACCCTGGAAGTAGTAATTACCTAAATGAAGGGTAATCCATTAGCTACTCGTTGGGCCAAAGATACCTTAATCAAATGAAGTTTACATTGTTAACTCCCAGGATCTTACCTTTACATATATAACTATTTATCTATATGTATATATATGTGTGTGTATGCGTGCGTGCATATATATATACATACATATAAGAGGGATGACCACTAAGTAGACATCCATTATGCTAGAAGTAGACCACTTATGGTCTGACCACTAAGAAAAGATTGTTTTCAAGAAAATTCAGCAAACACCAGAACATTCTCTTATAAGTATGTAATATAACTTTTCTGAATCTTCAGATTTTTCAGTATGCTAGGCCACTGGATTTATATTGATATTAATCAAATTAATATTCAATTTGGATCTTTTTTAAAACGGGGGCCACATTTTTCATTAACGAAACACTTTGAAACTTGGAACACTGGTAGAATGTGTCATATAAAACATCTTTTTCTCTTAGTCTTCTTAAAAAAAAAAGAAATCTATAAGTTATTCCATGCTAAAGTTGTCATATTTCTGTAATTTCAACCAATCACTGACGTCCATTCAGCCGATATACATTAAGTGCCGACTACATAAACAAACGATTATGAAATAATTAACCCTAACCCTACGGTTAGGGTTATGGTTATGGTTAAAGCAAATGAAACGAAGGTATGGAGATTAAATACGCTTTACATCGCTTAATCAGCCAAAGGAGTAAATATAAACAACTGAATACTTGTCAGTGATTGGTTGAAATTATCGAAATAAGACAATTTTTTTACATGAAATAAATTCGAATACAAAAATATTTTTCTGTTCTATAACACAAAATAGATAAGTATACGAAGTTTGAAAGTCTTTCCGTACCAAAAACACTACGTAAAACATTAATGAAAAATGTGGCCCCCGTTTTAAAATAGATCCTTCAATTTTTCACCCTTATTTAAATTTATATATATATGTCAGTGGCGACTCTGGTACTCGGGCTTAGCCCAAATATAAATTTAGTAAGGTGAACATGTATTTGTAAGCCGATTTAATTTCTGCTAACACTGACTTCAAGTATGTAATTGCAGCCAATAACTCGGGCTCCTTTTATTGAACCTGGTCGCAGTTCATTTATTTTCGTTCAGAGTCTGGTGGCTGTCTCAGAAGTGCCCTGTGTCAAAAAATATCTTGCATAGCAGACATTCTCTCAACATCGTTCACACGCACCTGACTCGGGTTCAGAAGTTACAGCCCGAGTTGTTATTTATAATTGTAAAAATGAAAAGTAATTCAAATTCAATGTTTTTTTGAAACATTAAATTTCTGTAGAGATTAGGATTTATATTCCAATCTATGAAAAGTTTCTGTGCTACAATATTCTTAAGGGGACGAAAAATTATCCAGCAACTCGGGCTAATACGAATGAGTCTGGTAGGTGTAAAAGACTAACTGGCATCTCTTATCAAGATTACAGGCGACAACCAGCTCAATGATATTTGTTGTGCACCCCACTGTCATTATTTGACCACTGTTATTCAGAGCATCTGTGTGTAAAATCAATTGTGCTTTGCAGGGTTGCTTTATTTTACCTTTAACTTAGAAATGGAGAAAAACAGTGTTAGATGTAAAAAATAAGCCTTTTGGAGTTAGAAATAAAGTGGAAAAATGTGAAATTCTTTGAGTAGGCATGTGTTTTATGTGAAATCTGTGAGGAGCCTGAGTGATGTTTAATGACTTGGAGTTGCCTTCTTAGTTTTTACATATATTTCATTACTGCTGTCATTTGGAACTCAGCATTGGATGTTGATTGCCTAAACTTCAATGGATCATCAGAGGAATACTTTATTTCTTTATTGCTCACAAGGGGCTAAACAAGGACAGACAAAGGGATTAAGTCGATTACATCGACCCCCAATGCTTAACTGGTACTTAATTTATTGAAAGGATGAAAGGCAAAGTCGACCTCGGTGGAATTTGAACTCAGAATGTAACGGCAGACGAAATACCGCTAAACATTTTGTCCAGCATGCTAACGTTTCTTCCAGCTTGACACCTTTATTTCTTTCTGTTACACAAACATACAGTGGTAGAAGCAGACTGGAAAATGATAATCTACATGGAACTCTGACTCATACAGTAAGTCATACTTTGGATCTTTATTCGAAGCACATCTGTCTATGTGGCTGCTGACAGGTAGTTTTCTGTCTTTGGGATTCCTAATTTGGGATTTATGTACAGCTATCCTTTTTCGTAGGCTGTTTTTTTTGTATGGCCTATATATTGCCTATTGCACCCTGCACATGTTATCACATAAATTAAGTTTTCCGATGCACAAGTGAAGTTTGTTCTGATGGTGAAATGATGGCCTTGTTCTAATGTGTATTCCGGACCTTCTACTAAGAAGATACAGATCTCTGAGAAAATTAAAATTTATCTCATATAGTGGCGTTTTCAAACTTCTTTTATATATATATATTAATATTTAGCAGAAGTAACAGAGTGAGTCAAGGTGGAAAGAAAGCAGAGAGCAAAAAGAAGTCATAAAGAAACAAACAAGAAACTTTCAACATTGTCTAATCAATTTAATAATTATAATAATTTTCTTCATATTTTTTTTGTTCCTCAAATGAACAAATGTGATTCTGTTTAAAGCACATACAATAAAAAAAAAATGGACATTTGAATTTATTTTATAAATTTTTGATTTTCATGTTTAAAGAAAAAAAAGAATCAGATTTTAAAACAATTCAAAGCAAAAATTAAAACAGCAAATTTATTTAGTGGTAATCAATGTCTTGAGGAGAAGGAATGAACAACAAAGAAAAAGCAATCTAGAATACTCCCTGAAGAATTTTCAAATCCTCAATTTTGACTGCCATAGATTTTACAGTTTTAATCAGACATTGAAGATGCATTGTTTTAATCTTAGTTTCAGATAAATACTGCTAATGATAAGAATAGAGAAATGGAATGCAAGAAACTACAACAGTTGTCATCACCATCACCACACCAACTACGGAAAAGGCTGGAAACAATAACATCATCAACATCATCTTCATCATCACCACCATTATCATCTAACAATTCTAATAATAACAATTTAAATAACAGAACAATAAACAAGCCATTTCTTCCATATTTTCCACTTTTTTGGCTTTGAATATATTTTTTTTCCTTTAAAAACCTCTTTGAGATAACTTCCTTTCATTTTCTGTTTGGTTTAAATCTTTCTTTTTACTCTGCAGGAAAACAGACCTCTCTCTTTGGAATCATTTCATTATATATATATATATAAAAACAGATGGTAAATGTATTTTCATGTTACAGTGTCTTTCTGGTGTTAATTTAGACCATAAAGACATCAAATGGCAAAGAAATGAAATCCACCCCATTAAGAAGAAAAGTATTTCATTTTCCATAGTCATTCAAATTTTAAATTTTTGAAAGTATAATTGCTTTGACAGTTAAAAACCAAGTTATCTTTTACTGTATTTTGAAACTATTGTACGAACATACATATCTACCATTATTATATACATTCATGTACACCCACCCACCCACACACACACATACATTTATCTACATATACACACATTCAATTCTGTTGATGCACATGATGTATTTTCAAAGAGGCTGATCCTGCTGCTTAATTAAAGCTTTTATTGCAAAAGCTAATCAGTTATAATTGTTTAACCCTTCACTGCAGCCAGTCCAGGCTGTGATGACACTGGTTCTCTTCCTTCAAGTTGTTTGCCAAGATATTCCCTGAAAATTAAAAAACAAAGAACTATGTCAATAATAATAATAATAATAATAATAATAATTTTTATTTCTTTATTGCCCACAGTGGGGCTAAACATAGAGAGGACACACAAGGACAGACAAAGGGATTAAGTTGATTACATCAACCCCAGTGCGTAACTGGTACTTGTTTAATCGAACCCGAAAGGATGATAGGCAAAGTCGACCTCGGCGGAATTTGAACTCAGAACGTAGCGGCACATGAAATACCACTAAGCATTTCGCCCGGCGTGCTAATGATTCTGCCAGATTGCTGCCTCTAATAGTAATAATAATAATAATGATCCTTTCTACTATAGACACATAGTCCCAAATTTTTGGGGAGGGGACTAGTCAATTACATCAATCCCAGTGTTTTACTGGTACTTAATTTATTGACCCCAAAAGGACGAAAGGCAAAGTTGACCTTGGCAGAATTTGAACTCTGAATGTAGAGAGAGGCGAAATGCCGCTATGCATTTTGCCTGGTGTGCTAATAATTCTTCCGTAATAATAATGATCTCAAATTTTCGCACAAGGCCAGCATTTTCGACCCCAATGTACTTATTTTGTTGAGCCTGAAAGGATGAAAAGTAAAGTTGAGCTTAGCAGAATTTGAACTCAGAATGTAACGAGTTAGAAGAAATCATTATGCTCCGAGTCAACTTTACTTTTCATCCCCTTCCCGGGTCACCAAAATAAAGTACCAGTCAAGTACAAGGGTAATAACGATAATAACTATTAACAATAATAATAATAATAATCCTTTCTACTGAAGGTGTAAGGCCTGAAATTTGGGGGAAGGAGACCAGTCGATTACATCGATCCCAGTATTTCACTGGTACTTAATTTATTGACCTCGGTGGAATTTGAACTCAGAACATGAAGACGGATGGAATACCGCTAAGCATTTTGCCCAAGACACCAACAATTCTGTCAGCTTGCTACCTTTATTATAACAATAATAATGATGATGATAATAATAATAATAATAACAGACTGTTCTCATTCTTAAGCCATTTGCTTCTTCTTTGCTTATTGTTACTACAATGACTTATTTTCATCTAGCAAGCTGCATATCATCTCTGACTGATTCCACCCAAAGCACCATCTCTTTCCCTTATCCTTACTGTATTTCATTCACATCTAAATACTATACTAAATATTTTGCTCATTCATTTCTCTCCAACGTCACACTGATTTTTCAGATAGACACAAATGTGAACAGACTGACACACATATGCATGCACATGCACACACAATGGACTGTCTTCAGTTTCTGCCTCTCAAATCCACTTACAAAGCTTTGGTCAGCCCAAGGGTATAGTAGAAGAGACTTGCCCAAGGTGCCACACAGTGGGACTGAACCTGGAACCATGTGGTTGGGAAGCAAACTTCTTATCCATGCAACCAAATCTGAGTCTGGCTCAAAACCCACTGGGATCGAATTTGCTTTCCATCATCCCAGGTTGAGGTTCAGCAGGGAAGAAGCAACAGAAGAATGAGTCATGCTGCTACCTTAGAAGGGGACACACCACAATGACTGACATTACTTGAAACCATGTAAATCAGTAACAGTTCATCATTTTAATCTTACAGCAACTGTGTTTTATACAGAACTGCACACGACTGTCTTAACTGAGATAATGACAGTAAGAGAAAGAGAGCTCTTGCTCCACTACCTACCAGTTATGTACCATCAGTTTTTGGACAGCTATGAGGGCTTCGTAGCGAACATTCGGATCTTCATGTGTGAGGTATTGCATCACAAGCTGTTTGGCACCAAGTTTTTCAATCACACTGCAAAATAAAAGGGTAATGTTACAACTTTAAAAAAACCCCAAATCAACAACAAATAAGAGATCCCTTTCTTGGAGAACAGATAAGGGCTAGCAACAAGGGGATGAGGACACATCTGGGTGTAAAAAAAAAAACATTTTAATAAATATGATAGTGTTCTTACTATTTACATCTACCAAATTCACTCAAAGGACGCTATAGAAGATACCCAATGTGCTGTGCAGTGGAACTGAACCCGCCATTCCTGTACCTATACATGCATGTGTGTGTGTGTGCATGCAAGGATGGTGAAATTAGTTGAGTGTATTTTGGGATATTATCTAATGCCCCTTTAATGCCAAGGTCAGCCTAGCATTTCCTTTTCCTGAGGCAGCTGACAACAAAATAAAAACAAAACCTTTGAAGATGGTGCCTCATTATAGTTGCAGACCAGTGACTGAAATCAGTAAAACGAAATATCTAATTCATCAGCATCGTTTTTAGTCTCTTTCTGTTCTGTATATGTCACTTTTGATTGCTCACAGGCAATTTTCAGCATGTGCATCACCCTGATGTAACATGTGTACATGCAGATTGCAAGAATCATTTAGAGTGATTTGGAAGCAAGGTCGCAGCAAAATACCACGTGATATTTAGTTGTGTCCTGAATTCAAATCGTACTGAGTTTTGATAAAAATAATTTCCCCACAAAAATCTAAGGTTTTGTATCCATGTTAGACGCCACTGTCATTATTATACTTTGATATAATAATAACTGGCAGAAGGAAACTGTGTGGAAGCCCATTGTGTGTATATGTGTGAGTTTGTGTGTGTCTTTGTGCTTATTCCTGCCTCTTTGCTTTGACAAGTTTTTGTTAATGTTCCAGTAACTTAACAGTTTGGCAAAAAAATCTGATAGAATAAATACTTGAAGGTGTCAAGCTGGCAGAAACATTAGCACGCTGGGCGAAATGCTTAGCGGTATTTCGTCTGCCGTTATGTTCTGAGTTCAAATTCTGCCGAGGTCGACTTTGCCTTTCATCCTTTCAGGGTCGATAAATTAACTACCAGTTACGCACTGGGGTTGATGTAATCAACTTAATCCCTTTGTCTTGTACTTGTTTGTCCCCTCTATGTTTAGCCCCTTGTGGGCAATAAAGAAATAAGAATAAATACTAGACTTAAAAAACAAGCACAGGGGTTGATTTACTTTGAAACAAGTCAAAGAAAGAAAAAATAAAGAGAAATAAAAAAAAAAGAAGAAATCTGATATAAAAAATCAAAAATACATCGATTCTCTGAATCAATAAGAAATAACTTACTTCTTCCCTCGGGGGTAGTAGCGCACGTATTCACCAAAATCATGAGCTGCTACTGAGAGAATAAGTGGATCCTTGCTGCTTTCAAGTAATCGAACTAAGATTCTGGAAACACAAGAATAAAGGGATTATTATTATAAATAGTGAGAAAGAAATAGGAACATTTAGAAAATCTCAGTAAGAGATGAAAGCAGTAGCTGTACCAAAAAGTAATGTCTATTGCCAATTGAACATGGCTGCTCTGTAGGAACCAACACTACTGCCATGTTTAAGTGGCAATAGACATTAATACGAACATTACATTTCAAAATGGTTTTGGTCAAGCAAATTATATACATACTCTTTTACTTGTTTCAGTCTTTTGACTGTGGCTATGCTGGAGCACCGCCTTTAGTCGAGCAAACCGACCCCAGGACTTATTCTTTGGAAGCCTAGCACTTATTCTATCGGTCTCTTTTGCAGAACCGCTAAGTTACGGGGACATAAACACACCAGCATCGGTTGTCAAACGATGGTGGGAGGACAAACACAGGCATACAAACACATACATATATATATATATATACGACAGACTTCTTTCAGTTTCTGTCTACCAAATCCACTCACAAGGCTTTGGTCGGCCCAAGGCTATAGTAGAAGACACTTGCCCAAGATGCCATGTAGTGGGACTGAACCTGGGACCATGTGGTTGGTAAGCAAGCTACTTACCACACATAATTATTTACATATATAATTGTTATAGGAAAACTACTAATTAGTAATAGTGCATCATTCTAGGAAGTAGCCTTGCTCGATGTGAAATGGTCTTTCTGAAGACTAGAAAATAAAAAGAAGTCCTTCCTGAGCCGTAGACTCATAAGGCTGGTTTCCTGGAATATTTGGTGGTGTATATATTCCTCACTGGACAGAATACCAGTTTATAGCAGGATTATTTATTTTTGCCAGCTGAGCGGAATGGATCAATGTGAAATGAAGTCTGTTGGTCAAGAACTCAAACACATTGCCCAGTCCAGAAATTGAAATCACAATCTTTCGATCATGAGTGCAACACCCTAACCACTAAGCCACATACCTCCAGGAAATGATCTTCAGCTTATTTCAATAATCTGTTTCTTCTGTTTCCATCTACCAAATTCACACACAAGGCATTGGTGGATTTGGAGTTATAGTAGAAAACATCCATTGTACTATGCTGTGGAGCTGAACCACAAATCATGTGACTGCAAAGTATATTTCTTAACCACACAGCCATGCCTTCACCTATATATGTATGTATATGTATGTATGTATATATATATATATACACATGGATAAAGGCAATGCTGATGCACTCTCTTTATATACTCAATAATGTGGGTAAGATATTTAGAAGAAATGTTAGTAGGAACTTCATACTGTGTATTCCATGTAAATAAAGGATGCATAAAAGACAAATGGTAAGATGTCTTTCTGGTAGGCTCATATGCACAGGGAAGCAGGACTTGAGATTTGACAGATGAATAAGGTTAGTTAACAGTTGACCTCAGTGAATTTTAACGCAGAATGTAAAGACAGACAAAATGCCACTAAGCACTTTGTCCAGTGTGCCAATGATGCTGCTAGCTTGCCATCATAATGATAAGAAATGGCTTTTAGATTTCCTCCAGCTACGAACAAACTCTACAGTTTTGTTTTCAGTTAGTTATACTGAAATAAAGTTGGACATCAATGACTTGATCTAGAAGCTTGTGACATAGTTATCTGAAACCATACAGCTGACCAAGAAACACATGGATACATGCAAACATATATGTACAAACTACTCACTTAAGAAGCTCATAGTTCTTTTCGTTCAACCTCATTGCATTTTCTCGCCAGAACCGATCAGATCTGTGCACAGGACTCCATTCAAGGCGGCCAGATTTTACTTCGTTAGAATATTCATCAAATGAACTGAAAACAATATACATAACAATAAATTAATTAATTTTCATACAAGAAAAATCAATGAAAAAAGTACTCCATCCAGTGAGAGATAAATATCAACTGAAAGAGCTATTAATAATTTCATGGTGTATTTTATAAATATGCCTGTTCAAGTATAACAACATGAAACTATAAGTAGCTCTTTTGGTTGTGTATTCAAATTGATATATATATATCTATATATATATATATATATATATATATATATATATATATTAAAAGGTTTGGAGGTGATGTACAGGAATTATATATTAGAAAAAGTAATGGAAAAGAGAAGGAAAAAATGAAGGAAGGACTAAAGATAAGTTTCTGAATCTATATCTATTGTGTGTCAAATGGCAGCATTTTAGAATTGTTTTCGATTTTTTTTTTTTTTTTTAAATATCCATAATTAAATATATCTCTCTCACTCGTTTTCTTATATATAAAAACATTATGGTAAAATTCTGACTGAGTTTGTCTCCAGCAATAATACTAATAAATGCTACACTGAAATGATCGAATGCAAGGGAGAATATTTGGAATTTACCAGTTACCTCTCTTAATTCAAACTATTGCCTAACACTAAATATAGCCAACATGATTAAATTAGAAACAAACTATTTTGCTATTTAATTTAATAGATGACTAAAAACATTAACTAACTACTGGTCTATGGTTGTAGTCAGTGAAAACTACATTAGTAGTTGAGATAATAACCCAAGTAAAAACAATTGCTTTTGTATTGAATTCACAGGAGAAAAAAATCCTGTTATAACATATCCAAGGAGGGAAGAGAATTTGAATGCATTTTCATTTATCGTTCATTTTCTACTTTTTCCATTCATTGAACTACGGCTGTCTGGGAGCACCACCTGGAGGGACTTTAGTTGAACAAATTGACCCTAGTACTCTTATGGGTCTTTTTCTTTCCTCTCAAGTTTGGTACTTATTCTATCAATCTTTTTTGTCAGACTGCTAAGTAAAGCACAGTTTGAGTAAAGAATATACTCTTTTACTTGTTTCAGTCATTTGACTGTGGCCATGCTGGAGCACCGCCTTTAGTCGAGCAAATTGACCCCAGGACTTATTCTTTGGAAGCCTAGTACTTATTCTATCGGTCTCTTTTGTCGAACCGCTAAGTTATGGGGACATAAACACACCACCATCAATTGTCAAGCGATGTTGGGGGTACAAACACACACATACACATGTATATATACATATATACGATGGGCTTCTTTCAGCTCCCGTCAACCAAATCCACTCACAAAGCTTTGGTCGGCCCGAGGCTATAGTGGAAGACATTTGCCCAAAATGCCACGCAGTGGGAATGAACCCGGAACCATGTGGTTGGTAAGCAAGCTACTTACCACACAGCCACTCCTTGTGCTTTCTATGCATTCCCATTGAACCCTCTGTGTGTTAACATGGGTCTCCTAACAACAAAGTAAACTTCATATAATCAAGATACTCTTGACTTGAAGAGTAGCCTGCGGTATACATCTTACTTGGATATTTACTACTTTTGAGGTTACGCTCGCTATGAAACATATATAGCCAGAATTTTATCTACTCCATTCCTTAACTCTTGGATTTTTATTCACATACCCAGAAACCCTAGCTGTCAACCGTGAAATATAAAATACTTTTTTTCAGCTTATCGTACTTTGATATGGGAAAAATTCACGACCTTCTGCACCAATAAACTACTATTGTCCCTGAAAGTTGCTTTTTAATATTTTCTATGGATTGCTTGAAAAAAAGAACAAAATCAAAAGAATACAAGAAGAAAGAAACAGGAATTTCTACCTTAAGTCTTGGACAGAAGCCAACAATTTCTCTTGTAAATATTTCAAGTCATCCTCAAACTCTGGATCCTCATTCTTGCGGGCTTCAATTAATTCCAGCTGCTTCAGTACTTTGCATTGTACCATGGCCAAAGCATGTTCTTGAATGACGTCATTCTCACTAGTTTTCTCTAGAAGGTTCTGAAAACAACAAGCAAAACAATGTAGAATATAGTAAGTGATGAAAATCTAGGAAATTTTAACAAAAAGGAAGTGTAGGGAGATGTCATTTCTCAAATAAAATAACTGCTTCTGACACAGACCCAAGGCCTGAGATTTGGGTGGGTGGGTGTAAGTGATTAGTCAATTACATTGATTTAGTATTTGACTGGTACTTTTTTTTTTATTGATCCCAAAAGGATGGAAAGCAATGTTGACCTCGGTAAGATTTGAACTAACAATATAAGGTGCTGAAAAATTTATTGCCAACTACTTTGTCTGATGTTGTAATAATTTTGCCAATTCACTTCTCTTCTCAAAATAATGGCATAAAATAAAAACAATCATAGGAGTTTGTTTTGATTTGGCATACAACAAATGATAAAGACAGTAGAAGAGTACATTTTCACTGGATCAACAATACAGAACAGGTATGGCTGTGTGGTTAAGATGTCTGCATTGCAGCCATGTCATTTCAGGTTCAATCCTGTGTAGCACCATGAACAAGTGTGTTCTACAGTGGAATTCGGAAAACAGAAAATGGGCAAAAGCCACACACACATGCACATGAAGCTTTTATCTTTTAGTTAGGAGGGAAGGCAGTATCCATGATCCTTCACAGGACCTCTGACACTAGTGGGACAGAGGGAGGAAGGTATCCTCAATTTGGAGTTTTAGCCAAATGCTTACAACAGAGTAGATAGTGCCAAAGACACCTAAGATGCCAGGTGGTGGGTGGGGGTGGGTGGGTGGCTAGTCGATCACATCAACCTCAACACTGGACTAGTACTTTATTTTATCAACTCCCAAAGGGACGGAAGGCAAAATTAACAACCTTTTAGCATTTAAACTGGTCATATCTGGCCAAGATATTCTGCCTGTTTTATGCTAAAAATGACCTGATCCAACATCTTACACCTACCTTACAATGTCATTCTATAAAGAAGCAATCACATCATCAAAATCTCAAAGCCACGAGACAATGCATGATTAACTCAAAATAACGTGAATAAATAAATGTTACATTAGACAGAATAATCCGAATGCTAAGGGGTTAAGAGAGAGATTTGAACTCAGAACACAGAATCAGAACTAAATATCACACAGGTATTTTGTCCAATGCTCTAATGATTCCATTGGAATATATTCAACAGTTTACTGCAACCCACCACCCTTTGAAATACTACCACTGCTGCTGCTACTACTACTACAACTGCTGCTGTTGCTACTACTACTACTTACCCGGAATGTTGATAAAATGATCCTGCTGACTTTCTCTTTAACTGATTCACTGAGAATATCAGACAAAATTTCAATAATATTGTATCTGAAGAATAAGAAAAAGAAAGAAACGGATTCATAAACATCCTTGCTGTTATCAGTCTTAACAAATATTTCTCCATTAATACAGTTCTATATTTAAGAGATGAGGAATTATGTACATTATCTACATTATTTACATCTGACAGATATGCCCATGGGCATATGGCATAGTGGTTACTAACCCCAAGATTCCGAGTTCGATTCCAGGCAGTGACCTGAATAATAATAATAATAACATCGAAAAATACCTCAGGAATGAGAACCCAGGTTCAAAATTTCCCCAAGTCAGCTGATGAAGGCTGGAGGGTATATCAGCCGAAATGTTGTGTTAACAACAAACAAGATGAGGACAAATATCCATCAAATGTAAATAATGTATTTCTCCTTTAATACATAGTTGTGAATGTAGTTATAGTAGAGTATAGCTTATACACTGAAAAAGAAGGGATGTATGTATAGCATGCAAAGGTAACAAGGAAAAAAAAAACAACAACCTACTTGTTCATTTTCTCCACAAGTTTTGGACTAAATGACAAAGACCAGAGACAGAAGATTAGTTGGTACTGGATCTGGAACCCAACTTTGCTTCCAGCCAGGACAGTGACGATACTGAAAGGAGAGTAAATGGTAGATTGATGATATATGATGATGACCAAACTTCACACACACACAAACAAATATACACATAAGCATAAAAGTAACATAAATGTATACACATATACATGAATTGGCACAGATGCATGCACACAAGCATATACAATCCCTGACTAGAAAAACAGATAAGGGTTAGCATTAGAAAATGCATCTGGTTGTTAAATAGCGCTTCAATATGTATTCATCCAACCCATGCACACCATTGAAAGATGGATTTAAAATGAATGAACAAAAAAGTTTATGAGTATCAGAGAGAGAATGAGTGGGAGGAGAAAGGGAAGACACTCCCTATAAAAATTGGCAGATATTTGAAGGAGATCTGTGGACCATAATCTCATAAGTACTCACGTTGAAATGCCATCAACGTCAACAAAGGCCTTTCTGTACAGTTCAATCCTGAGCATCATCTGAAGACAACGGGCTGCAGTCTGTAGATATTCATTGTTCTGAAGGTACAAAAGACACCAGATCAGCAATACTAGCAGAATTATTAAATTAATGAAAGCAATGCTTTTTTTTGTTTCAACTTTATATTCATACCTAACTTTGCTTTATAACTGGGTGGTAAGAAGCTTGCTTCCCAACCACATGGCAATCCTACCATGCAATCCTACTGCATGGCACCTTGAGCAAGTGTCTTCTGCAATAGCCTCAGGCTGACCAAAGCCTTATGAGTGAATTTGGTAGACGGAAACTGAAAGAGGCCTGTCGTATATATGTGTGTGTGTGTCCCACCACTGCTTGAAACTTGTGTTGGTGTGTTTATGTCCCTGTAACTTGGTGGTTCGGCAAGAAACCAATAAAATAAGTACCAGGCTAAGTAAAAGTACTGGGATTGATTAATTCGACTAAAAATTCTTCAAGGTGGTGCTTGAGCATAGCTGCAGTCTAATGACTGAAACAAGTAAAAGACAAGAGATATCAATCAAGGTTTTATTCTACATTACTGCAAGGCATCTCATGCAGCTACCTGTGGCTTGTGAAGTTAAATAGACATGAACTATGAGGAAGCCTATGAAAGAGACTGTCCCTGTTCTTGAATGGTTCACTTAATCCATCACACATGCTAACACCACCACATGGCTCTTGGGTAACTTTAGCAATGTAAACCACTGTGTTGTAAGAATTCAGACTACTAGTCTGGGGATAACTTCATCTTGAGTTCCCTCTGCTCTAATCACAAGTTTCTTTCTTCCCCACTCTGCACTACCTGTCTTGAAGTACCTACAAAAAAAAGATGTCTTGGATGCTACACTGCTTAAGTCATAAACCCTATCTCACCCCCCAAAAGCCCCTTCAAATTTACAACAAAAATAAATAACACTATCCAATCCAGTCCAGTTTGTGGAATGGTGGATGGTACTAAAATGGTAAACATATGACAAGTACAAAAATATAAAGAAAAATTGTAAAAAAGAAAAAATCCTGTTCTAAATGTAACAGGTTTTATAGGTGAGGGGCAATAAATTACATTATAGCCACCCACAACTTTTTCAAATAATTTATCAATGACTTACAGGGAGTTTCAGTTGATCTTTCAGCCAGTTAAGATAAAATTCTAAGTCACTTTTATCCATTGGTTCTTTACCCCAACAAGCAATTTTGGCAATAATTCTGCTGGTCTGAAAAATATAAGGAAATAAATAAAAGATGTATATTGATTAGCTTTATGCAAACTTTAATGTAGCAGAAATATTAATGAAACCTAAAATAACTAAAGAATTTAAATTTTATCTAATGACAGCAGACACCTTGTACTTGCAAGGTTTTCTTATTCCAGGCCAAACCAAAAGTAACAGATGACACGAAGGGGAATAAACAGGTGATATAACCGATAATATGAAGAGGGGAGTTGATCGCTAGTAAACTGTCCATCAGCACTGTATTACACCCATCACCAAGACATTAGGACAAATGATCAAATCTACCTAGACTTCAAAATGATGTCAGAAGACAGAAACAACATACTGTTGGAAGTAGTGATGGTAAATGATAAAGTTGATGAATATTTTGTTTAGATGCTCCAAACCATCAAAACCCTTATCTTTGGAAGGCCACAGATACATAGTCAGTGATGTCACTCTTATCTTTGGAAAGCCACAGATACATAGTCAGTGATGTCACTCTTATCTTTGGAAGGCCACAGATACATAGTCAGTGATGTCACTCTTATCTTTGGAAAGCCACAGATACATAGTCAGTGATGTCACTCTTATCTTTGGAAGGCCACAGATACATAGTCAGTGATGTCACTCTTATCTTTGGAAGGCCACAGATACATAGTCAGTGATGTCACTCTTATCTTTGGAAGGCCACAGATACATAGTCAGTGATGTCACTCTTATCTTTGGAAGGCCACAGATACATAGTCAGTGATGTCACTCTTATCTTTGGAAGGCCACAGATACATAGTCAGTGATGTCACTCTTATCTTTGGAAGGCCACAGATACATAGTCAGTGATGTCACTCTTATCTTTGGAAGGCCACAGATACATAGTCAGTGATGTCACTCTTATCTTTGGAAAGCCACAGATACATAGTCAGTGATGTCACTCTTATCTTTGGAAGGCCACAGATACATAGTCAGTGATGTCACTCTTATCTTTGGAAGGCCACAGATACATAGTCAGTGATGTCACTCTTATCTTTGGAAAGCCACAGATACATAGTCAGTGATGTCACTCTTATCTTTGGAAAGCCACAGATACATAGTCAGTGATGTCACTCTTATCTTTGGAAGGCCACAGATACATAGTCAGTGATGTCACTCTTATCTTTGGAAGGCCACAGATACATAGTCAGTGATGTCACTCTTATCTTTGGAAGGCCACAGATACATAGTCAGTGATGTCACTCTTATCTTTGGAAGGCCACAGATACATAGTCAGTGATGTCACTCTTATCTTTGGAAGGCCACAGATACATAGTCAGTGATGTCACTCTTATCTTTGGAAAGCCACAGATACATAGTCAGTGATGTCACTCTTATCTTTGGAAGGCCACAGATACATAGTCAGTGATGTCACTCTTATCTTTGGAAGGCCACAGATACATAGTCAGTGATGTCACTCTTATCTTTGGAAGGCCACAGATACATAGTCAGTGATGTCACTCTTATCTTTGGAAAGCCACAGATACATAGTCAGTGATGTCACTCTTATCTTTGGAAGGCCACAGATACATAGTCAGTGATGTCACTCTTATCTTTGGAAAGCCACAGATACATAGTCAGTGATGTCACTCTTATCTTTGGAAGGCCACAGATACATAGTCAGTGATGTCACTCTTATCTTTGGAAGGCCACAGATACATAGTCAGTGATGTCACTCCGTTTTGCAGTGTCATGTGGTGCTTCAATGGGCAGATAACCTAGCAGTGCCCATCTCCTCTCCACCTATGGTTAAATTTTGTCTTCTCTGTGAAAAGCTCTTCTTCCCTTTAATAAATGGTGTTTTTAACCCTACTGGGTATCCACACACCCCAATCCCCCAGCAAACTGGGAGGAGTTGGTGGTTTAATCACTGGCTACCCAACTATAAGACAGGCTGTATATGGTTAAATGGTATGAGTGGCATATAGAATCTGACTTGATTACTTTAGTTGCAGCCACTATGTCTGAAATCACACAAGGTTAGAACCTGAGTATTTGAATTGCCGAGACATGTTTAGAATAAGCTGAAAGGAAAGCAAGCTAATATGTACCATATAAAATTTAAAGGCAAAATTTTCATGTGGTGCTTCAATAATCCAGTGAATTATGGGACTCAGCACTCAGGACATGAAAGTAGTACTTCATCATAGCTGTTGTTAGCAGAAAACTACTTCACTGCAGCTGTTATTAAGAGAAAAATAGTCCACTGTGGCTGTTGTTAACAACTCTTGCATCTTAACACTGAAGAGGTTTCCTGGAGGGAGTACAAATACAGAATAGTTAGAAAAAGAAACAAAAGGCTGCTCACCTGGTTAACTATGAATCGATCACTTCTATTCAGAAGGTGCAGGAAAGGGGTCCAAACTGACTCCCTGTTCTTGCGAGCGTAATCTCTGAAGATCTCGACATAAGACTTGTCCTCCTGGAATGCAGATATTTCAAAATTTATTCATCATCAC
This sequence comes from Octopus bimaculoides, assembly GCF_046866305.1. Taxonomy (NCBI): domain Eukaryota; kingdom Metazoa; phylum Mollusca; class Cephalopoda; order Octopoda; family Octopodidae; genus Octopus; species Octopus bimaculoides. Next base: position 152,019,085 of record NC_142930.1, on the reverse strand, counting down.
GCTAACAAAGTAACAGTTTATTACATTGCCAAATTAAATTCAATAATTAATTAATAATTATTATCAAAGAATTACTTCAAACATTTCGTACCATATCAGAACAAAGTCTTATGTGATAAAATGCTGTCATGCCCATAGAAATGATTTACTGTAAAAACTCATGTGATTTATGCGCTTTTTTTGCAAAAGTAAAAATAAACTTTAGGGGGTGCATAAATTACATGAGTATGTAGCGTACACTTGAGTGAAATCCCTCTACCCTTTATTATATATACGTACATACGAATGTAGCAGACAACAGCTAATCTTTGGCCGCTATTTGGACTCAGTTGTGTCCACTGCTCTGATTGGTTGGTGCTGGCACAATTTGTCTATTACTGATGCACCAATATGCAACATATAACCAGTCGGAGCCCCTAAATAACATCACGTGAGATGTTATTTTCTCAAGCTCGCTTGAGCATACTGTTCATTATAAAAACTCAGCTACTCCTTGTCTCGATGCCTAAGGTCTAGCCACTGACCACACAAGACACAGCCAGTTCCAGTGACAATGCCAGATGCTCAGGTTTCAACACTGCACTGTTCATGAATTACTTCACCCTGGATCAACAGGAAAGATACACCCTGCGAGCCAGACAACACCCATCCAACAGCATTACAGCAATCTCTTTCTTCATCGCTACCATCTTCTTCTTAACGACGTCAACGACATCTCTATGTACACAGCAACCAGCAACACTGCACAGGTTCTAACACGGCATTGTTCGTGTATTACTTCACCATGGTTAACAGCAAATACCTGTAAGAACTCATGTACAAGTAACCCAAGCAGCAGCATTACTGCCACAACTTCGTATGACACGTACTGCAACTCTGGCTCTGCATCATTGTCACAACTTCTTGATACAGTATTTCAATCAATGTATACAATTGACTACGAAACTGGTATTTCTCATTCTTGTGTCTATGAACATTTGCCTAACTTCTCATTACAGACTCTTTCACTTTCTTCCTCACTGTTTTTCCTATATGTAGCACACGCATACATCCCTGCACATACATACACTTTGTTCTCACGACGGCCTGCCTAATGTTCTGTATACACGACACACACACAACCATACATGTTAACCTATCAATAAATGTTCTCTCTCAAATATTGTATTCAGTTGTGTCACTGCACATTCCCCTCACTTGCACAGGATATATATTATTCCAGCCTTCAGAACATAGTTGTTATTAAATGGTCATGCCACACTTCACCAGGACCATCTAAAAGTAGATAGTTTCCAGAATTTGTTTTGAAATTTATTTTTTTGTTGAAAAACAAAAGATGTACAACTTTTACAACAACACAGTACACCTATTCTAAAACTGGAATACACATGATAATAGGATACACATATTAAGAGAATACACCTAATAGATAATTAATATATAACTATAAATTATAGCTAAAAAATAATTAATATATATCTAAAAGTTATAATTAACCCTTTCCTTGCAAAAATCAGATATATCCACTCAAAATTACCATTATCCTTTACTGCAGAAAGCAGTTTCATATACAAGGAAGGTCTTGTTTGAAACTATTTCTTGTGAGATGTGTTTATTACAACAATGTATCTTGCAAAAAATACCAATTTTATTTTTTGGTAGATATTTAATATCATTATAGAAATAACTATGAAAGTTAGTTTCACAGTCAAAGGGTTAAAGATAAATAAGCTAAAATAAAAATAGGATTACCTTCAGAATGTCATCACAAACGGTGAGAATATATTGCAAGGTTTGATCTTTGGCAATGTGGTTCATTAAATTAATGAATGTTTTAGCAAACTGTAAATAGAAAATGATAAAAACAAAAATAATAAGGAGCCAGTTAACAATGAACTGGTAGTTGTTTAACTACAGGTCAGCCATCATCAAAGCAGACCTATGATCAAAGGTGTTCCAGATGTGACCATCATGTTTTTCTTTTTATTTGTTGTATATTGGACTATGTTTTCAAATGTATTTTCTTTGCCTGCCTTTTTTTAAGGCAGTATGGTTGTTGTTTCTGGCAGATTGAATGACCATGCAGAGATGCAAACATAACTGAGTGGTTAAGAAGATCACTTTGCAACCATGTGGTTTTTGGTTCAATCCTACTGCACAACACCATGAGCAAGTACCTTCTACTACAGCTCTGGGCTGACCAATGCCTTGTGAGTGAATTTAGTAGACAGAGACTGTGTGAAAACCTGTTGTGTGTTGTGTGTGTTTGTCCCCTAGCCAACACTTGACAACTGGTGTTAGTTTGTTTATGTCCCTGTAACTCAGCAGTTTGGCAAAAGAGACCAACAGTTTAAGTAACAGGTTAAACAAAAACAACAATAAACACTGGGGTTAACCAACCATTTTACAGAGCATCAATTTAAAAAAAAAATTAATTTTCATCTTGTGAAGATCTAAGTTGAAGACTGTAAGTTCTCTCAGGATGGGTACCAGTAGAGAGAGATGAACAAAAAACTTGCTCAAGCAATACAGAAACATTTAAATTTGCAGAACTATTTCAAGCATGCTTATTGATTCACATCCACTTTCCCATGATGCCATTAGCTGGATGACTCTGCTGTCAGCGTTTTGTCAGATAAAGAGAAATTTGTCGATTTGGTTATGACATAATTGTTATTCTCCTTTGATTAAAAAAATGAAAACAAAATACATGTAAAATGGAAACGAAAAAGAAAGATTTATACCTGCATGGGGGTTTCAGCTAACATGCGTTTCTTAACCTCGATGTTGTTTTGGTCAAACTTTGAGACAAACATGTAGTCTTCCTGGGAGATCATCTGGCCCCTAAATTCAAAGAAAGAAATCAATTATAAATGTAGAGTTCTCAGAGGAAGAGCTGGCATAAATATAATTTTTTATTATTTTTTTAAATTTTTTATTTTTTTTTATTGCCCACAGGGGGCTAAACATAGACGGGACAAACAAGGACAGACAAAGGGATTAAGTCGATTATATCGACCCCAGTGATTAACTGGTACTTATTTAATCGACCCCGAAAGGATGAAAGGCAAAGTTGACCTCGGCGGAATTTGAACTGAGAACGTAAAGAGAGATGAAATACCGCTGAGCATTTCGCCCGGCGTGCTAACGTTTCTGCCAACTCGCCTTTGGAATGGGAGGACAGACAACAAGCTGTTATATTTAGAGTGTATCTACTTCGCTGTAACTTGAGATTATGTCCCCACCACCATCTCATCTTCATCATCATCTCTCTTCCCTTTCTCCTCCCCTCTCTTTCAACCTGAGGCAGCCATGTTTCCTATTGCAAGACACCTTTTTTGATCCTCAGTATTACTCACCCCCTCAGCTGATGGGCCTTGCCTTACAAGTTATGTGGTGACCTCACTGGTGCTGGTGTCATGAAAAGCATCCATTACACTTTGTAAAGTGGTTGGTATTAGGAAAAGCATCCATCCACAGAACCATGCCAAAGCAAACAGCTTGGTGCAGCTTTATGACTTGCCAGATCCTGTCGAGCAGTCCGACCCATGCCAGTATGAAAATGGATATTAGATGATGATGAGGATGATGACAACGTTGCTTTAAGTTCTTTGATATTAAATCATCATTGGATAATTTATTTCTGAATGTGAACATAGTAAAAGACTGGATTCAAAATTATGAATATTGCAAATGAACAACATCGTTTGTACGATGGTGATGTTTGTTTACAATTAGCTTCCAATGTCAAGACAAACATGAACAGAACATAAATACTTAAGAGTGGCTTCTTTCAGGTTCCATCACTAAATCCACTCAAAGTTTAGATCAGCCCTGGGTTATAATAGAAGACATTAGCTGTAAGTGCTGCAAAATGGGACTGAACTCTTTCTCTCTCACACACACACACCCTTCAATAATCTATACTATATATAAAACAGAGGTGTGTGTAATCGCTTTTCACGTGAAATCGACTTCACCAAATGCTTCCATACTTGTCTGAAATATTACTGTATTTGTTGTAAGATGCATCCCTTATTTCACAAGTATATTTTGTAAAAAAAAAAAATTTAGCATATTTCATCATATAGTTACTGAAAGATGATGTAAAGTGGTTTTATAGGAAGAAAAAGTACAGTTCTGTGCATGTAAATACAGTGTTGTGACAGTATACAGGAATTATTATCATTATCATTTAACATCCGCTTTCCATGCTAGCATGGGTTGGACGATTTGACTGAGGACTGGCGAACCAGATGGCTGCACCAGGTTCCAAGATGATATGGCGGGGTTTCTACAGCTGGATGCCTTTCCAAACGCCAACCACTCCGAGAGTGTAGTGGGTGCTTTTACGTGCCACCGGCACAAAGGCCAGTCAGGCGGTACTGGTAACGGTCATGCTCAAATGGTGTTTTTTACATGCCACCTGCACAGGAGCCAGTCCAGCAGCACTGGCAACGACCTCGCTTGAATGTTTTTTCACGTGCGACTGGCACAAGTGTCAGTAAGGCAATGCTGGTAACGATCATGCTCAAATGGTGGTTTTTACGAGCCACTGGCACAGAAGTCAGGTAGCTGCTCTGGCAATGATCATGCTCGAATGGTGCAGTTAGCGCTCCACTGGCACAGGTGCCAGTCATCGAATTTGGTTCAATTTCGATAAAGTATGAAAACAAATTTATCATGAATAAACTACTGTATGGGAGTATCAACATCAACTGTATGGCTGTTTATAGTTTGGCTTAAAGAATTACCATACAAGATATAAAACTAATATTTCTGGCTGTGATGTATTATGTAACTTTGATCAGTTGATATTGCATACATATTTGTATGTGATACTATTTAAAATTTTCTTGGTGAAAAAGGCGGTGAGCAGGCAGAATCATTAGCATGCCAGACAAAATGCTTAACAGTATTTTGTCGATCTTTATGTTCTGTTGAGGTTGACTTTGCCTTTTATCCTTTCGGAATCAATAGAACAAGCATCAGTTGAGTACTGGGGTCGATGTAATTGATTTACTCCTTCTTCAGAAATCGCTGGTCTTGTGCCAAAACTTTGAAAATTTTCTTGGTGAAAGCTGTCTCCAAGTAAAGTGTGTTTCTGTGTATTTTCAGTAAGAATGATTGATTTATGCCAGCAATCTGAAAGAAAACCAAAGAATCTGAAAATGAAAGGATACTTACTGAAGGTAACATTGCCAGTTGATACGGTTAGCTCTGATATCATTAGCATGTCTCTGCAGTGTACTAGTGGCTGTTTGAGCACCTGATAAAAAAAAAGAAATTAAAACGATTATAATAATTATTGTCATTGCTTTTATTTTATTTATGCATCCTTTTAAAGCCTAGCCAGGCTCATGGGCCCGGTTTCTATGGCGTATATGTTCCCCCCAGCTGGACAGGACGCCAGCCCATCGCAGCGTTATTCAAGAAACAGGAAGAAAGAGTGAGAGAAAGTTGGGGCGAAAGAGTACAACAGGGGTCGCCACCACACCCTGCCGGAGCCTCGTAGAGCTTTAGGTGTTTTCGCTCAATAAACACACACAACACCTGGTCTGGGAATCGAAACCACGATCCTCCGACCGCGAGTGCTGCCCTAACCACTGGGCCATTGTGCCTCCTATTGTCATTGTAATAATCATAATTATTTCTTGCTGTTCTCATGGGTTGGGTGAAGCTTGTGTTAAAGTTATCTTGTCAGGTGGATTACAAATGTTTCATGTATCATATTTTCTGCCATACAAGTTGAATTTTTCAGACCAAAATTTAGGATCTTTTTTTAAAACGGGGGCCACATTTTTCATTAACGAAACACTTTGAAACTTGGAACACTGGTAGAATGTGTCATATAAAACATCTTTTTCTCTTAGTCTTCTTAAAAAAAAAAAAAATCCATAACTTATTCCATGTTAAAGTTGTCGTATTTATGTAATTTCAACCAATCACTGACGTCCATTCAGCCGATATACATTAAGTGCCGACTACATAAACAAACGATTCTGAAACAATTAACCCTGACCCTAACCCTAACCCTAGGGTTAGGGTTAAAGCAAATTTAAAATGAAAAAAAGCAAATAAAACGAAGGTATGGAGATTAAATACGCTTTACATCGCTTAATCAGCCAAAGGAGTATATGTAAACAACTGAATACTTGTCAGTGATTGGTTGAAATTATCGAAATAAGACAATTTTTTACATGAAATAAATTCGAATACAAAAATATTTTTCTGTTCTATAACACAAAATAGATAAGTATACAAAGTTTGAAAGTCTTTCGGTACCAAAAACACTACGTAAAACATTAATGAAAAATGTGGCCCCCGTTTTAAAATAGATCCAAAATTTACAGCCCAAAAAAAAAAAAAAAAAAGTAGGTTGACTTTTACACCAAGATGACTTCAGAGGACCAAAAATTCCATGTGAAATGCAGCAGGATTTGGTAAGACAGAGACAATGTTTGAATGTTCAGATGATATACTAAGATGACTTCTATGTCAGAAGAGATGGTTATTATTTCTTGCTGTTCTCACGGGTTGGGTGAAGCTAGTGTATGTAAAAGTTACCCTGGACATGTTTTATGATAAAAGGCAATTTCAACATACACTCTCATAAAGTTTTCCTAATTTGGCCTTTCAAGAATCCACCCCACCTCAAAAAAAGAAAAAAAAATTTTTCATCTTAACCTTAGCTGATTACCTCTGTACCACAAGATATTCAGTTAGGCATCATGAGTGAGTCACATAATTGATCTCTAAATCAATCAATCACTGTGAAGCTGTGGCATGACATGGGTCCTTGGATGATCTAAAATTCACCCACTTTTCATCCTATAAAAACTGTTTGGCACATACTCAGGTAGACTGCTATGCCAAATGGCCTTGGCAGACTGTTAGGACCAGATGGCCATGGCAGACCGCTAAGAACAGATGGCTTCAGCATATGCTAAGACAGATGACCTTGGTAGACAGCTAAGACCAAATGGCCTTAGGCACTCACAGAAGGCAGTCTAAGACCAGATTGCTTCAGGGACTTGGACAGACCACCTAGAGCAAGAAATGACTTCAGACACCTAACAAGAGACAACATGGTTCTCTCCTTCCACTCAGCAGTTACATTATCAAGATCTTTCTTTAGTAGACAACCAACATACTAAATTATGCTAAGCAATAGATATGTTAAAAGTTTAAAATTCTTGAGTCACTTCATTTATGATACATACAGCCAATAAGCAGCTACCACAACATTGGTGACCAAGCACCCTCATGACAGTACCATGGACCAGTTTCATGCAAGACAATTTTCCTATAGACCAAAAGATCACACGCATAACAAAACATCAAGTGCATAATATATAGTTTAATTACTACAGATATATTACGAATATAATGCATATATAGATGCAGGTGTGATTGTGTTGTAAGAAGCTTGGTTCTGGTTTCAGTCCCACTGCATGACTCCTTGGGCAAGTGTCTTATTATAGCCCTGGGCTGACCAAGGCCTTGTGAGTGGATTTGGTAGACAGTAACTGAAAGAAGCCCATTGTGTGTGTGTATATATATATATATATATATATATATATATATATATATATATATAAAACAAAGAAATAGAAAAGTTCAAGTCAGGCAAACTACAATGAACACATAGATGTACGGATTTAATTTTTTAAAAAATTATCCAAAATAAAACATATATTGATATATTAGAAATATATATGGACATATAAATATATGTATATAAACATAGTAATAATATAATGAAGTACAGGATTATAGATAAAAACATTTAAAAAAGAGGACTGAAAATATAGTGAAGAGAAAAAATAATAGGCATCAAAAAAAAAAAAAAAACCCAAAAAACCCTCTCCTCAACTCTTGGGAAAATTTTTCCTCACAAATTTCTTTATAATCGTAATCTATGCCATTTGAGGCTATTTGTATAAAATTTCATTAAAAGATATCCATTTTTCTGAAAGTTATGAGGGAAAAAATTGGGTGATGAGTATTTTCCGAAACCCAGGTTCGTTTGCGCAAATTTTGGTTTCCAGATTCGTTTATTACACATTTTTTTAATACACTTATTACACTTGTGTTTTTTTTGTTTTGCTTTGGTGGCCGCGTGTTAAACTAGATATTAGCCACATTTTTTTTCTTTAGATATTTTAGGTCACGGTGAAAACATCACGAGGATAATGTTATATTGACGATTAGTCACACTCAAGTGTGTGTGTGTCTATATATATATATATATGTATATATATAGAGAGTTTATCCTATTATTGTATATATATATATATATATATATATATATAGGCATAACTACAGAGTTCTACCCCCCAGACTTTGGAAGGTCATAACTTTCAGAAAAATGAATATTTTTTAATGAAATTTTCTATGCATATTGTATTTATTATGTAGATCCCGAATATACAAAAAATTCCGGTGAAAGTGTTGGGGGGTAGAACTCTGTAGTTATGCCTATATATATATATATAGACAGATAGAGAGACAAACATGTCGCCCTCTGCCTCTAATATATTTAAATGTTGCAACTTAATACAAACACACACACACAACACGCACATACCATCCATACACAAGCATCACGCCCCACAAATTATGCAAACACTTCCTCTTTAAATATTTGTTTCTTTTCTCTTTGAAATCTAAATTTTTTTTACGATTAAAATCAACAACCTAATTAAAATAAATAGAAAGAACTAAAATTTGTTGTAGTAGTGATAAGACCACCAACACCAACATTTTAACACCTTATATAAAGTTTAAACTTTATATAAGAATTAATTTCCTAAATTCGTTGAACTCTGTAACTGAATAGGATCGTTTACACCTGAAGATCGAATTTCTCTCATAAGAAAACAAAACCAAAATATACATTTTTGATGAGTGGAGAGTGGGATGAAATGGTGTAAAAAAATTTTTGGGGTTAAATATAAAGAGCTTCACTCGTTAACAAAAGCAAACAAACAAAAAAAAAACACAGCCTGTTGGGTGTTAACAACTGTGTAGAAAACGAATAGGACAAAAAAATTTGCGCAAACGAACCGGGGGGGGGGGGGCGAGTGGACTCAGAAAATTGATTTTTTTTTTTACGGAATTCCACGTTTTTGGTTATGGAGGATCCGATTCTGAAAAAGATTTTTAAAAATCGCATATATATATATATATGGGAGAATTTACGAAAAAAACAACAGACGAGGACAGGTGGTGTAGACAACAAAAGGATGTATTAGTTTGACGCTCGGGAATACAGAAAGTCTTTAACGTTTCGAGCTACGCTCTTCAACAGAAAGAATACGGAAAAAACAAGGAGAAAAAAAATTGAATGTTTTGGTCAGCCCCCGTCCCAATTCTACGGCCTTGGCTTTCAAGCAGGCTATCCACATGCTAGAAATAACAGCCAAATCTCAGAAAACTGCGATAACATAATGAACGCCTATTTGACTTCGTTTCAGTGACCGGGCACTGCCGTGATCATTTTTACTGTTTCACTATAACACATGCAGAAACGCAAAACAACCATTCATTTTTACTTTTAGACAGTGGGATGGCGGGGAGGGGGGGGGGAATTTTGGATCGGAGATTTTCATAAAAAATTTGAAATTAAAATTTGAATTTGTGTTCATTTTATCCATATTTTTAATCTCCGTATTTTCTCACGTAGATTGACTGAAAAAAAAATCGAAAATTATGTACAAACTAATGATTGAAACATGTATAAGCTAACAGAGTTTTTTTTCGTGTTACGTCGTTTTTGAGTTAGTCACGTGTTGGAACCGACGTAAGTTGAGGTATGCCTAAATAAACAAATATCGCGCGCACAAGCATCAGTGTTGTCAAACTTGTTTGACCTTGAAGAATGCTTTTTAAGCCGCTCATTCACACTTTTTGAAAATCTTTTTCCAGAATCGGAATCTCCATAGCCTAAAACGTGGGATTCCGTAAAAAAATAAATAAAACAAGGGGGGAAAGGTTCAGATTACATATAGTCCATCTACGTTTTTCTAAAAAAAAAAAAAAAAGCAGAAATAAAAACATTTTCCTGTGTATGTTATATTAATATCATTGATCACCATGTCTAGGTCAAAAAATTCTCCCTTCCATCTTTGACTTGTTTTCTTTTTGCTTCTTTGCAGACCATAAAAGACCCAAAATATCTCAGAGAGTTCATCTATCTGTGGCTCTGAGAAAAAAATGCTACTGTATTTGCAAAGACACAACATCTTTCAGGAATTTTCTTTGCTTCAAAAATGTGAAGCACATGGCGAAGAATCAGTACTTGATGTCTTTTCTGAGGAACCACCCACACTTCGAAGAATTTATTTGGAAAATAAAAGTAACATATTAAGAGACATTGAAAGGAATGAGTCAGTACAACCCACAGATATTTCAGAAGTGATCAGTGAAGCACTGTCATGTGATCTACACAAGTCATGTGGTTTCCTGTCTGAAAACAGGAGTCATCCTTTTGATCAGAATCAGCAACAACATAGCAAAAGAGATAAAGATGTCCGACTCTTACTCAGAATCTCAATAAGTAAAAGAGTGGGATATTGTCATTATTTCAAGAATTTTATAATTTATACTAGTCACAGTCATGGGTATGTGGTTAAAAAGCTTACTTTGCAACACGGTTTTGGGTTCAGTTCCATTGCATGACACCTTGAGCAAATGTTTCGGGTCTATTTTAAAACGGGGGCCACAGTTTTCATTAATGTTTTACGTAGTGTTTTTGGTACCGAAAGACTTTCAAACTTCGTATACTTATCTATTTTGGGATCTATTTTAAAACGGGGGCCACAGTTTTCATTAATGTTTTACGTAGTGTTTTTGGTACCGAAAGACTTTCAAACTTCGTATACTTATCTATTTTGTGTTATAGAACAGAAAAATATTTTTGTATTCGAATTTATTTCATGTAAAAAATTGTCTTATTTCGATAATTTCAACCAATCACTGACAAGTATTCAGTTGTTTACATTTACTCCTTTGGCTGATTAAGCGATGTAAAGCGTATTTAATCTCCATACCTTCGTTTTATTTGCTTTTTTCATTTTAAATTTGCTTTAACCCTAACCCTAACCCTAGGGTTAGGGTTAATTGTTTCAGAATCGTTTGTTTATGTAGTCGGCACTTAATGTATATCGACTGAATGGACGTCAGTGATTGGTTGAAATTACAGAAATACGACAACTTTCACATGGAATAACTTATGGATTTCTTTTTTTTTTTAAAGAAGACTAAGAGAAAAAGATGTTTTATATGACACATTCTACCAGTGTTCCAAGTTTCAAAGTGTTTCGTTAATGAAAAATGTGGCCCCCGTTTTAAAAAAGATCCCACACACACATATATATGTATGTATGTGATATGGGTGTGTATGTGTTCGTCTCCTCCCACCCATTGCTTGATAACTGATGTTGGTTTATGTCCCTGTGGCTTAGTTGTTCAACATAAGAAACTGATAGAATAAATAGTAAACTTAAAAATAAGTACCGGGGTTGGTTTGATTCACTTAACCCTTCAAAAGGTGCCCCAGCATGGCTGTAGTCCAATGACAGCAATGAGTAAAATATAATCATGATAACAGTGAGCAACATATGAAAATGTGGCTCCCTAAAAGCCTTTTGAAAGGTACAGTTTATTGCTTTAATTCTAACATGATGTGCAAATGATGTGACAAGTTTTCTAGTGAGGATGGCTTTAATGACTGGCAAAAAAGCAAGAGGTGAAAATGAGAAGTCAAGAACAAAGCTAAAGCCATAAAGGATTGGGCTATAATGGATTCAATCTTCTATATAAGAAAATATTATCATATTGGGAGTTGATTGTGATCGTGACAGTCTTTCTAGCTTAGAGAGAGAGATAGAGAGAGAGACTTAGCATTCAGAAGTAGTGAAGAGATCATAAGATCCAAGGATAAAAGGAAGCTTTTTTGGAATTCTGGAATATATGACACAGTTTGATCCATTTCTGATGAGTCATCTTAATCCTTTGAATGTCCAAATCATTTTCATAAGTTTTTTTTAAATGTCTATGCTTGTTTTCAGAGTTTTACTTAGCCTTTGTTTCATACCTGCTGAGTAATATAGATATTTCCTTTCATAAGTTTCAAATAACTCAGGCAGTTGAAAAAAGATTGGGAATGTGTATCATATATGATACATGGATACTAGTGAAGTATGCTCTGTGTATCATGTATGATACGTGGAGGCGCAATGGCCCAGTGGACTCGTGGTCATAGGTTTCGATTCCCAGACCGGGCGTTGTGAGTGTTTATTGAGCAAAAACACCTAAAAGCTCCACAAGGCTCTGGCAGGGGATGGTGGCGAACCCTGCTGTACTCTTTCACGAAAACTTTCTCTCACTCTTACTTCCTGTTTCTGTTGTGCCTGTAATTCAAAGGGTAGCCTTGTCACACTGTGTCATGCTGAATATCCCCGAGAACTACGTTAAGGGTACACGTGTCTGTGGAGTGCTCAGCCACTTGCACGTTAATTTCACAAGCAGGCTGTTCCATTGACCGGATCAACTGGAACCCTCGACGTTGTAAGCGATGGAGTGCCAACATGTGCGATACACAGGACAAACAAAAGGGTAAAAAAACTTAAGTAATGTTAGATGTGCTAAGTAATTATATTTATTACCAACAGTTTAGTAACTCATGAAAGACAAATATTCTGTACTTCCTGGGTATAGAGAGTAATGTTCTAAAGATATTTGATGACTCAAATACAGCTTTGTACTTCATGAGATTTCAAATCACACCCTTAAAGGACATGTTGGATAATGTAATTCCAGATACAAAATTTCTGAAAAAAAGGGTGGTTTGGTCAGAGCTAGAATATTTTAAATTGCAGGCCTACTGGAACAGGGTCAACTTGAACCTAAACAACAAGTTTCTCATATAATGCAAAGAGTAGACTAAAAAGATGTGTGATACTATGTAGTAGTAGGATATGAGCACTGATTGAGGAAGACCTGCAGAATTTAGAGAGAAATATAGAAAACATGGGAAATGTTAACCTGCATGGAAAGCAGAACAAAACTGAGTTGAATTTCAGGTAGCCTCTCACACCTACCCTACAATGTCATTCTAAAAGTATACAACCACATCACTGAAATCTTGAAGCTACAAGATAAGACACGGTTAATTCAAAACAATGTGAATAAATAATCATTACATTTGACAGATTAATCTGAATGCCAATGGGTTATTCTATCAGCAATTTTAACATCACCATCTGAGCTAGGAGCCTAATTTAAGGATACTTTTTACTCCCTCAAGTAGAAACGTGTGGCTTAGTGGTTAGGGTGTTGGACTCATGGTTGTAAGATTGTGGTTTTGATTCCTGGACTGGGTGACATGTGTTCTTGAGCAAAACACTTCATTTCATGTTGCTCCAGTCAACTCAGCTGGCAAAAATGAGTAATCCTGCAATGGACTGGGGTTCCATCCAGGTAGGGAATATATATGCCATAAAACTGGGAAATCAGCTCTTATAAATTGGTATGAATCATGAAGGTAACTTTATTTACTTTTACTCTCTTTCTCACCAATCTTTGAGGGACTGTAAAGGGTCATGAACACTGCCCTACTCTTCTAAGAAATAAAAAAAAAAAAGATCTTCGAATGTCAGGTCTCACAGAGGCAATGACAAGTGACTGAGACCTATGGCGATATGCCGTGCTTGAGAAGACCCATCAGGCCAAGTGAAATAGTAGTTGTGGCCGATGCTGGTGTCACATGGGGATAAACACAGAAACACAAACATACACATGCACATACATATACATATATACGACGGGCTTCTTTCAGTTTCCGTCTACCAAATCCACTCACAAGGCTTTGGTCGGCCCGAGGCTATAATAGAAGACACTTGCCCAAGGTGCCACGCAGTGGGACTGAACTCGGAACCATGTGATTCGTAAGCAAGCTGCTTACCACACAGCCACTCCTATGTGTATGATTGATAAGGATTTCTATGTCCCTCAAACTCTCATACTTCATGGACAAGGGAAAAGAGCACAGAAGTGGGAGACAAAAATGCAAAAAAAAATTTAATTTTTTCATAATCATCATATCCGTTGTATGAAACACAATCGTCAAAAATGGGGGTAAAAATCTAAACTTTCTGCTTTCAGTACATCGAAGGAGGCATACTATAAAAGTCTACCTCACGACTTTGTTACCTCATAACTTTCAGAAAAATGGGGATCTTTTTTTTTTCGATGAAAGTTTTTACAAATATCTTTCACATGGTATAAATTCCGATTATGTTGGAATTTTACGTGATGTATATAAGTATGTATATGTGCACATCCACCAATATTTTTTTAAAAACAAATTCCGATATAATCGTAATCTATACAATCTTCTGAAAGGCATTTGAAAAAATTTGGCATTTCTTCTATATTAGTATCTGAAACTCTTTCCACCTCCGAAAAAAGATTTTTCATAATTAATTCCCGTATAATCAGAATCTATATCATATGAAATGTACTTGTAGAAAATTTCCTAAAAAAAAATAATCCATTTTCTAGAGGTTACGAAGACACAAAATTGGAGTGGCACATAGTTGTCTTAGTGAGTGAGCCTAGAAGGATAGCTGAAAACTCCACCGAATTTTTTGAGGGAAAAATACAATCGATTAACCATTTCTTATTGTGTCGATTCCTAGAGGGTTCTGAATTCAGATCATAACCAAATATTGCCATGACATTTTTAGTACCACCAAGAATATTTATGATTTCTATGAGCCACAAGGTCTCAAGACAATGTGGGACAGACAGTACACGGCCGAAATAAAGAGACGGTGGGGATATATATTGAGCAAAAGGGCGAAATGAGCAATAATAAAGATATATTATTATTAATAATAAGGAATATATAAGAAAGGAACACCAAAATATGAACAATGACATAAAGGAAAGCCATAATTTCTATCACTAATGATTATTATGTTTGTGAATACTATTTCTATTGATAATTTCTATAAATACAGTTTGCTGACCTCAAAATGATAATATTTTAGTGTGAGTAATCTCAAAATATTAATTATGATAGATAATTAGCAAGCTAACTCGATACATAAATATAAGGACTAGAAAATGAGAACAAGGGTTACAGATATACACCCACCCATAAATGATATTCAGTTAAAAGCAGAATACAAGATTTTCTTTCCCTTAACTCCGTTTTTTAGAGTCAAGTCATTGAGAAGAAATAAATACGCCATTTGAATCGTGTAGAGTCTTTCATTCCGGTTTAATTAAAGGTCAATATATATATGTGTGTGTGTAAAATACCTATCTAAACAAATAAAAAAAAACTAGATAATTAGATACAGTAATAATCATGATATATATATACACACACACACATATATATATATATATATATATATAAGCAGACAAGCATAAAAAAAGAGGCAGACTGATAGTAAATAGAGTTCAAAAGTCAAACCAAATTGAAACGAGTTAAAATACTGAAATAAATTACCTTTCTCTAAATCTTCAATGTTTGATATAACACTGACAATTTCTTGTCCACGTAAGCTCGCCATGTTTACTTAATTTCACGCAATTCTTCAATTTATAATGAGTTGTGGTAGGTTGTTTTGCTTTTTAGAACTAATTAAACGATGTGTCTGAGTGTTTACGTCTGTATCAATATATAAACAGACATGTACAACATCAACGAACCAACGAAAATATCATAACTCTAATGTAAATAACACTATTGACCATATAACCATACAGACTCAATGATCATGTGAACTATTGTGAACCGGAAGTAATAACTCGTTTTACCTTTAACCTCTCCGCATACCTAAAACGTAATATATTATTTTTCTCAAAATACTTTACTGTTGATATTAACGCAAGCAAAAAATTTTGAAGTTAATTCTAAATTAATACCTTTAATCTTTAAATGAGTTTTACATAAATCGATTAATTCTATTGTAAAAATACTCCACTCCTCATTCTTTTCACAAATACTAATTTACATTTTCCTTCATACTTGCACAAGGCAATTAGAAATTGAAAATATGTACTTATTGCTTATCATTAAAGACAAATAATCAAAAAAATTCAATCTATCTATTATTATTTTTCGAAATTTTAATTTGTAGAGACGGCGAATGCGAGTCAAGAAGACGGTATTAGTTACGTCCCTTAAGTCCTGCGCTTTGGATCAAAATTATGTAAAAAAAGGACTTTGCTAATTTATAATGCCTACAGTATTGTAAAATAAATAAGCAGTAAACTATTAAGGCCAACACAAAAAACTATTCTTCTTCACCTTCAATTTTATGGCCTTGAAAATATTGTTTACAAAAAAGATTAGTAGGAACACTGAAACGACAAATTTACCTCCCTTGTCTAGACAGGGATTGCCTCCCCTAGAAATATATTTGCGTCAGTAGCAGAATGGCTTTATAGATTTTTGTTCCACCAATTACATAAATTCACAACCTTCAAAGTGAATAGAGTGTCGAACCGCAAATTTGTCGAAGGGAAAATAGTTAGTATGTCATTACAATTGTTGAGTTGTGATAACCAGCTGTTTTAATTCCGTTTGTTTTACGAAGACGTATAACTTGGAAAATCATCGAAAAATACAGCCGAAATGTAGTGTAACGGGTTTGAAGGTTCTTACATCGGAGTACCTGTAGACATCGAAGAATCAACACCAAGAAAGAAGAAATATTATTTACATATTTTTATTCGTTTGCCCGACAGGTAGTTAAAGAGATAGTAGCAATTCTAGTGATAGTAACAACAAGGATGGCTCGCTGGTTAGTAGTTAATAGTGTAGAAAAAGGTTGTCTGTTAGTAGAGAGTGAAAGAGTAAGGAATGCATGGTGCTGACTAGAAAGGATAAAGGAAGCATCGCCTTTCTTGCGGCTGAAATCCTCTCTTCGCATGTCGAGCGAAGGGGCTGCTCTTGATTAAGGCTGATGCAAAAGCGGGTGTTGCTCCTTGATCTGGCTGACACAAAAGAGGAAAAGATAGGAAATTCTCTCTGTTATATAGACTATGGTTAGTAATGTAGGTCAAACCTTAAACAAAAGACTGACGTTTCCTTGACCAGCACAGGTCCTAGGGGGTCAAGCATTTCCTCATCAATCATCTGGTGTAGAGAGGATTTACCGCTCGCTTTGACAAGCAACAAGCAAGTGGATTTGGTTTCAAATCTCAGGCAGGGTCAAGCTAAATCCTTACAGTAGATCAGTAGACAGAGGGTTCCCAACTCATGGTTTATGCACAGCATGAGGGTGTGAGAGGACCTTCCCAGGGGTGCGACGAAGAAATAATGTATAAACTTTATCATACTTGCTTTTCAGATTAAAATTATTGACTTACTCGGAAGAATGACTCTCCAACAAGCACATTAAAAACTTTATTATTCCCGCACTATATGCAGTTCAATTAAAAAATACTTGCCAGAAAATTGCCTTTTATACTTATATGTGATATTACTTTTGTAGGGGGTACGGAAATTAAACAAAAGATTAGAAAAGATTTGAAACTACCACCTTAGACGAATGGTATACAGTTAGAGTGACTTACATCTAAATCATTTGACGAGCAGAAACTGCTAGAAAAGCAACAGGTTAAGTTCACTGCGCAATATATTACAACGCGGAATGTTGACCACTTCCTGACTTGAAAAGTGAAAAGAGGAAAAGAAACCGAGAAGTCAAGGAGAGATGTTCGAAAGACTTAGCAGCTGGTTACAGGAAGAGTGACCTAAATATTTTGCTAAGTTGTGTATGGAACAAGGAAATGGGGTGGGGGGTTCACATTTAGAGCTCCCGTAAAAACATTACTGGCCCCCGAGCAAATCGGTGCACTGGGTCCTATACTATTTATTTATCGATTTATCGACAGCAAGTCGTAGAAACATAGATTGGAAATGAGACTCCTTCACTTCGGGTGGCTCCCCAGTGGGCCCATGCTTTAAGACGGCACTGTTCCTATACTCAGCTCTGTGTCTGCGTTACACCCATCAGAAGCAATGAATAATTAACGAGTAATTTTGTTCTTCAGCTTAATGTGAAGGTTGAGTTAGAACACAGAGTACTGCGTTATTTACGTTGAGAGGATCTCTCACAGGGACTTGTGGTGCATGAAAGCACTCGTAATTATATCGTTGACATACAAGAACCATCTGTTACGGTCGCCGAAACTGCCACATCACGTGACGTCGCCCTGCTATGGGCTCTTTAGTGACATATCCAGCAGTGACATAACAGTTAAATCACCTGTTAACGATATATAGAATATACTCCACGTTAAGTTGGAGATCTATCAACCTACCTACCTATCAACCTACCTACCTATCAACCTACCTACCTACCTACCTACACATCCATCAATCCATCTATCTATCTATCTATTTATCTATTCACCCACCCATCCAATCATTATCCATCTTTTCATTCATCCGCCCGTGCGCGCGCACACACACACACACACGCACATGCACACACACACACACACACACACACACACACACACACACACACACACACACACACACACACACACACACACACAGAGAAACACATATATTTGCGCGCATGTGTGAGAGAGAGAGAAAGAGAGAGAAAAGGAGTGACACTGTGTGTGTGTGGGTGTCTCTGTCAGTGCGCGCGCGCGCATGTCTGACTTTATGAGTGTATGTAAACTGAATTCTTTTCAATCCAAAGTATTTATGGATGGCTTTCTAGTCATAAATATTCGGCATAGTTTATCTGTTTTTCAGTTTTTTTTTACCAATTTTTTTGCACCCTTTTGTTTCACCTTCACTTTTATTACATACTTTTATATGTTATTTGTGTATTACGTGTATATACGATTATAGTTTTTCTTTTATGTAAATGTATGTTACCGGTTGTATTCATTGCATGTCAATGATGCTTAGAAAGTTTCGTGCTTAAATGAACACAACAAGCTTAAATAAACACACTCAATTAAATAAAGAATGACAAAAATCCCAGTAGAAACTTTCACCCCCACTATAGCAAGGAAGACAGAAAAAAAAATCAAAAAACAAAACAAAAAATTCGAGTCGCCTAATGAAAATTTTTGATGGCTATGGTGGTAATTGCATTAACACCATTTACTACGAGGGTAAAAAGAGAATCATTCATTTTGTACTAACCAAACGTAAGTTACCTCCCTTGGGAATTTCTGTACACTGGAGATATGGAAGTGGGATTCTGTTAGTGACTGCTGCACATTTGCTACAGATGTTAGAGCAAGCGCAAAGATATATATATGTGTATGTATATATATATATATATATATATATATATATATATATATATATATATATATATATATATATATATATATATATATATATATATATATATATATATATATATATATATATATATATATATATATATATATATATATATATATATATATATATATGTGTGTGTGTGTGTGTGTGTGTGTGTGTGTGTGTGTGTGTGTGTGTATACGTATATATATATAATAATAATAATAATAATAATAATAATAATAATAATAATAATAATAATAATAATAGTAATAATAATATGGCTAAGAAGGAATATATTCACAGACACGACAGAGCTGGGACCTATATACACTGGAAGCTATGCCAATACTATGGAATAACAACAGAAAAAAGATGGTATTAGGGTTAGGGTTAGGGTTAGGGTTAGGGTTAGGGTTTTACAGAAAACGAGAAAGCAACCATACTCTGGGATATGCCAATACACACAGATTGAGAAATTAAGGCAAATAGACCAGATATAGTTGTCAAAGATCATGAAGAAAAAAAATGCTTTCTAATTGATGTATCAATACCAGCAGATGACAACGTTTCTCTAAAAGAAATGGAAAAACTTTCAAAATACAAAGACCTGGAAATAGAGATAACTCGAATGTGGAATCTAAAAACAGAAACAATTCCTATCATAGTAGGTGCCTTAGGTATAATAAAAAAATATTCTGACAAATACATAACAAAAACACCAGGACTTACAAATATATATAACATACAGAAAATTGCACTACTGGGTACTGCACACATTCTACGCAAAACACTTTCAATACAGTAAACATAAGAGCACCACAGCAAACCACAGCACATACCCAAGGCGCACAGAGCTGCGCTCGGTAGTGAAGTGAAAGCACGTTATAAAAATAAAGCTACTGAACAATAATAATAATAATAATACAAATGATATATGAGCATTTGCATGTATACATACATATATGTATATACCTACATCTACATGTTTATATAGATGCATATCCGGGTACAGGACGTCAGAAAAGGAACGGGAACATAAAGCACAATAACGGACTTTTTTTTACAGACAACAGAACGAACACATAGGAAAACAGACGAGCCACTTATGGAACTTTTCCTTCATCATATATATATATATATATATATATATATATATATATATATATATATATATATATATATATATATATATATATATATATATATATGAAAATGAATATGAAAATTTAAAAGTTGAAAACCTTATAATATATGTATATATATATATATATATATATATATATATATATATGTATAATATCTTCATTTTGACCTCATTCTAATCATACACATCTCACCCCACAACCATCTATCCACAAATACTACCAATACATTCTCAAATTTTCATTCACACCACAAAACCTCTTCGAATGAGCAACACAGAATCCACGGCTCCGTACTTTGAAATAACTAAACATGAACTACTATTGGAACTTACATACCATGTAGAGGAAACTTTTTTACCACTTCTATACACCACTTTACTCGAATAATGGAACTGCAACTACAATATTTTATATTTCATTTTTACGTTCATTCTCTTATTTCCCTCTATATTCCCTATTTCCTCCTTTTCCACAATAATTCCTTATTTCGAATTCAAACATTTACCTCTATTTAACCGCCTCACATCGTCTCTGATGAAGGAATATCCATAATATCCCAGAAACAGCTGTAAGACTATATCTATATCTCTTTCGCTATAAATGTCCTGAAAACTCCTCACAGCCTTGGCTTTGTTACCTCTTTTTGTGTGTTTATGAATATGTATATATTCATAAACGCACATACACTTTTGTCTTTCTTTCTCTCTCTCTCTTCTACTCTCTCTCTCTCTCTCTCTCTCTCTCTCTCTCTCTATATATATATATATATATATATATATATATATATATATATATATAGTGAAGTATATTGCCACTTAAGTGTGGCTGACCCCTAGGGGTGGATGTTACTGTTGCTTTTAGCCCCAGGAGGACATCTCCTCCAGCTGGCTTATGTGTCGATAAGCCAGCTGGAGGAGATGTCCTCCTGGGGCTAAAAGCAACAGTAACATCCACCCCTAGGGGTCAGCCACACTTAAGTGGCAATATGCTTCACTTTATCGTGCAGTTACTGTTAATACTTCATTTAGAGAATTAACATATACATATATATATATATATTTATTTATATATATAGTTGTGCTATATGAACATTTATTGCGGTGTAGAATCAAGATATAAGTACTCTATTATATATATATATATATATATATATATATATATATATATATATATATATATATATATATATATATATGGAAAGGTAAAGCTTGAAGTAGATAAAGCTATAAATAATAACGTGCAAATATTAGGTTAACAATTTGGATAGAAAAAGTCTAAAGCTGCTTGTGGGGTTTAAGCCCACAACTTCTGTAAACATGACCGATGTTTTACCGTTGGATGAGAACAATATTTCGAAGTTCTCAACTCATTATAGAAACTTTATTGTTAACACGTGCAGCCTTCGACTTTTTCTCTACAATTTTTTTTTTGTTAAACACAAACCTTACACGTTATTATTTATAGCTTTATCTCCTTCGAGTTACAACCGCCCGCCACCAAGAAAAAGAATTATATCAGTTCGCTCAAAGTTTGTAAATTGTTATGGGGCCAACAATACATATATATATATATGTCTACACATACATACATGCATACATACATACATGCATATATATATATATATCAAACATAGATTGAAAACAAAGCACAAAGGATATCGCGGTACACGTGTTTCAAGCTTTATAAACAATCTGTTATTACATCAGCATAGGTATATTATTGATATAAAAGATGGTTTAAAGTTCTCTTCAACCGCAAACATTGTTAGTCCAAAGATTACATCACAAAAGAAAAAGTACACATAGTATTACCCATTATAATAGATTTATCACATCCCTTTAAAAAGGTATATTTGTATAAAGGTTCATTGGATTTCAATGATCTGCCCATATATATATATATATTTATTTATATATATATATATATATATATATATATATATATATATATATATATATATATGTAATATGAGTAGTTTGTATCATGAAATCAAAACCAAATTCCAGGGTTTATTGATTCTGGAAATATCTCTATTGTGCCCTTTAAAAAAAGCGTATTCTTAATACTCTAGCAATCTAATTAATTTGGCACTTGGTACGTGGATTAAAACTACCACATACTCAATAGCAAAGCAGGAAGTCATGGTAAAGAGTCGCAGGTCGTGATTTTACCAAGAAAAATTTCAGTAGGCCTTTGAAATGAATAAAATCTTTTACTAGTTGGACAAAAATGCTAGGGAAGATGGGGATCTTTGTGATTTGACAGGCAACATTTTTTTATGTAGTGTTTTTGGTACCGAAACACTTTCAAACTTCGAATACTTGTATATTTTGTGTTATAGAACAGATAAAAAAGTTTGTATTCGAAGTTATTTCATGTAAAAGATTGTCGTATTTCGGTAATTTCAACCAATCACTGACGTCTATTGAGGTGAAAACAATTACGCCGTGGAATATAAACAACGGTGTCACGGGATTTTTTCCCTTGAATAAAATTAGTGCCGTTGTTTGTCAACAAAAACTATCCGTTGTCAACAACAACTATCAGCGGTATATTTTTCGTTTGTCACTGTTATTTATGACATCGTTCGTGCGTTTGTACTGGTTTTAGCTTTAGGGTTTTAGGGTTAGGGTTCGGGTTTTAGAGTTAGGGTTAGTTTTAGGATTACGGTTAGGGTTATGATTATTTTTGCCATAACCTTAACTCTAACCCTATAACTCATAACCATAACCCTAACCCTAACCCTAACCCCAACCCCAACCCTAACCCTAAAACCCTAACCCTAAAACCCTAACCCTAAAACCCTA
>NC_142930.1:151985806-151990806 GCF_046866305.1 Octopus bimaculoides | reverse complement strand
GTTATTGATCTGTGTTATGCCGAACCCTCCTTTGTTAAACCGACGAGAGAGTTCACCAATGACCTGAAAATCTCACGCAGTATGAATTGATGTGCCATGGACAGATTTAAGGCGGAACTTTATACGGTGTATTCAAGGAGTTTGACTTAAACGTAACTGTTAGTACCAAAGTAACGGTATCTGTCTAGATATTACATTAGATCTAAGGGCAGTAAACCACTACACCTAGAGGAAACTAAGCTAAGACACTATATCACTGTATCAACCTGATTATCGTATTTTGTTACATCCCGTTGGTTACAACATGTTTCCTTGCATTGTTGCAGTTTTCGAATGAAACCATCCAGTTTGCTTGGCGTGCAGGCCAACATTTGCCCTGAACAAAACGTCAGTGCGTTGCAGGGTTACCCATTTACAGGTGAGTGAACGGGAGCAACTTGAAATGAAGTATTTTTCTCAAAAACACAACACTCTGCCGATCTGGGAATCAAAATGACGATTTTGCAATCATTTCGATTCCCAGACCATCAGGCCATACACTTTCACAAGAGACTGTATACTTTGCCAAAATGTCCTCCTCCAACGATATCTAACTCTCTAGATATTGTTTTAAATGTAAGACGGGTAACTACTATTTTTGGAGGAAACTAAACTAAAACACTCTACATTTGTTATGCAGAGGAATACTGATATCTGTTGAGAAATGTTGATAAACAAGATATTTGTTCTTTTTGTAAACAAACAAAGATATTGTTGCTACGAACGACAAAACATCGATAAAGTTTGGAGATAATTGTTCTTGGATTTGTGTGATCGTAGCAGCAGTCAAAATCTGGTTAGCTGGTGTGTATCGTTCGCCGTCTGATCATTGCTTTAACTGCTGTCGGCTTGGGTCAGCTACTGCTCGCCGTCTTTTTGCTGTCTGTATGCTGTCTCGTCTATTCGTAGAATTTAAGGTGCGCTGAATATTTGGTGATGGTTAGTCTCAGAAAGAAACACGCCAAAAGATGAAATTGTTGCTGGAGGCGGTTCCAGGCGAAGTCTTGATTGGTCAGATCTTTTCGATGACGAATGTAATATTCTAGCGAATCGCGAAATCGGATATAGCTATCTGATTTCTAAATATTCCCGCTACAAACTTTCTCTTCCGGATATGATTAGAAGCTTAGTTGCTGGTTAGAGAGTAAGGTGCTGCTAGTTTAGACAGAGGTTGCCCAATCACACCAATTCAAACGAGAGATAAGGAGTAGGAAATAAGTCGATCTAATTTTAGCCTACAGGCTTGGCATCTCTATGAAGATAACTATAAAGTGTAGCTGTCTTCATTCTTAGATAGAATGAGACATAAACAGTCATACAAAAAGACACCCAAACACACCCATATACTTGCAAATTCAGACACACGTGCGCTTTATATGCACACAAACATCTCTATGTATGTATATAAGCATGTATGTATGTAATGTGTGTACATATGAATGTATGTATGTAGCTCTCTGTCTTTGTCTATCTATCTTTCTGTCTGTCTGTCTGTCTCTCTCTCTCTATCTTATCTATTTGTCCGCCCATCCGTCTATCTGTTCGTCTGTCCGTCTGTCCGTTCATCCACCTATATATAAGTCTCACACACGCCAGCTTAATTTAATTCGTCCTTAGTCGAAAGACACCTGTTGTTATGTCCTGTTATTTGAATTTGTGTAACATTCTCCGTTTTTTTTCCGTCCTTGTTTTCGTATATATTCGCTGCTTTCTTCCAAGGAATCTAATGCTCTTAGCTTAGTTTTTCCTTGGGGCTGGCCAGATTGGAGCAATATCGAGTATAACCAGCCGAAATTGCAAAGATAATCTGGAACTCGACTGAGGAAAGAAAACTCCGAATGATCCGCCCGTCCTTGTTTTCTTTGGATCGTCTGTCTGGATGTTTTGTTGTCCCTTTTTTGTACCACCTAACTGTCTGGATGTTTTGCGTTCTTGTCCCATTTGTATTTTTTATATTCATATAAAAGTCTATCTATCTATCTATCTATCTATCTATCTATCTATCTATCTATCTATCTATCTATCTATCTATCTATCTATCTATGCAAGTAGCCTGTAGGCGTGTGTGCGCGCGCATACACACTGTAAACAAATGGACAGATACATAAGGGTAAGCTGACAAACAAATAAACAAACAACTATAGGCTGATAGATAGATTGAGAGGCAGATATATTTTTCAGACAGAATAGATTGAAGACAGATATACATACATACATACATACATACATACATACATACATACATACATACATGCATACATTGAAAACCCATAATGAGGTAGAGGCCATTACCACTCACAATATGAAAGAGTATTGGTGGAATATCCCAATAAAAACCTCAATAAAGTGCAGACATAATAGACCGGATATAGTAATCTGGGACAGAGAGGAGAAACTCTGTACAGTAGTAGAAATCAGCTGTCCTGCGGATATCAACATCCCACTAAAGATTAGAGAAAAAGGGAACAACTACGCCAAGCTGCTGAGAAATTTGCAGATACTCCACCCAGACTACAAGTTCAGATTCATACCCGTGATTGTTGGGGCATTGAGATATGTAACAAACTGCCTCAACAAAAACCTGGAAAAATTAGGGTTCTCAAAACCTGAAAGAAAAAGGCTGATTAGAAGACTACAGATTCAAGCCATCAATGGAACTGTAAAGAAATGTAAAACTTTCCAAAAATTTAGCACATAAATACATATGCATGCATCTAGACATAAAAACGCATCCATAAAACAAACATACAAATCTGCGCATACACACATATGCACAAATACCTAGATGATGTTGATAAAAGTTCCAATGAAGGAGCCTTGAATCTATGTTAGAGTCCGGCTCTTTCTCTATGGACAAGAAATACAGAAATGAAACTGATTGATAACATACATACATACATACATACATACGTGTATTACTTTACTTGTTTTAGTCATTTGACAGCGGCCATGCTGGAGCACCGCCTTAAAGAGTTTTAGTGGAACAAATCGACCCCAGGACTCATTCTTTGTAAGCCTAATACTTATTTTCTCGGACTCTTTTGTCGAACTGATATGTTACGGAGACATAAACACACCAGCATCGGTTCTCAAGTGATGACAAGGGGACAAACACAGACAACACATATAAATACACACACACGCACACACACACACACACACACACACACACACACACACACACACACACACACACACACACACACACACACACACACACGTATGAAAGGTTTTGGTTTCCAGAAAATCCAAAAGGCAAGTAAGGCTATGTAAGTGCTAACGAAGGACGGCAGTTAGACTCCCGGTTCGATAATAACATGAGTGAGGAGTCTAGTGCGGGTCGTGTGTGAGTGTGTATAGGTTAAATAAAATGAGACAACAAAGCCAAGGCAATGTGAATTTCTAGGACATTCTAGAAAGAGAAGGGTAGTTACAGCTGTTTCAGGGATATAAAAGATATCCCATCATCAGAGACGATATGAGAGAGTTCAATATAAGAATTTATTTTAGAAAGGTAGAGATATAGGAAATATAAGAATAAAAATAGAAAAATATGTATTCGACAGGTTTCTTTCAGTATCCTTCTATCAAATCCACACCCAAGGCTTTGGTCGGCCGAAGGCTATAGTAGAAGACACTTGCCCAAGGTGCCACGCAGTGAAGCTGAACCTTGAACCATGTGGTTGGAAAGCAAGCTTCTTATACAGATGAGCCTTATATATATATATATATATATATATATATATATATATATATATATATATATATATATATATATATATATATATATATATATATATATATATATATAGTGAGTTCAAACAAGAAAAACGACAAAAAAAAACCCAACAAAAAACAACAACGCGAGGACGTGATACAGATATTGTGTTACTGGACGCTCAGGAAAAGAAAGAAAGAGAATTTGACGTTTCGAGCGGAGCTCTTCGTCGGAAATATAGGAAAGTCCAAAGAAGGGAAGACGGAGGAAGAAAAAATCGCCAACGATATACACGAGGTTACATTGTGGAATGACCGGAAGGGAATGAGTGAAGAAAAAGTTCTTTCTAAGACAGGAGAGTGCAAGAGAGGGAGGTATGTATATGTGTGCGCGCGCGGGTCCATGTGTGTGTGTGTGTGTGTGTGTGTGTGTGTATAATAACAGCACGTGTATGTTCGTATGTGTGTGTGTGTGTGGTTTGGCTGTTTATCTGTTAGTGTGTGTGTGTGTGTGTGTGTGATTGTCGTTATATATTTATATATATGCGTGCATGTGTGTTTATGTGCACGAATGAGTGTATATATATATATATCTATATATATATATCTATATATATATATATATATATATATAAGAATATAAGAAATCCTGTATCCAAGAACCCCACTTTGTGATTAACAGCTAGTCAGTCATACAACGAGACACATAGAGACAGGTAGTTAAAAATATACAAGCAGAGAGATAGACGCACTGCCAGTCTTAGAAAGGCAAACAGGTAGACATGTAAGGGGAGCTTGACAGGCCCGTTGCCAAATTTTGGTGCCTGGGATGTTTTGGATGGGCACTAATTTGTAATAATACTAAAGTAGAGTTTCGAAATAAGTGTATGGCTATAAATCTGAGGGTGCACCATTTAATAGTGAGGGGGCAGTTCCACTCAGTGCACCCCCTTAGCAATGGGCATGGAGCTAGATATATAGCACTACAGAGAGTAGGTATAACCGTATATATAGTACAGCAAGGTGCAGGTATGGGTATGTGGTTAAGAAACTCGCTTTGCAACCACGTGTTTTGGGTTCAGTCCCACTGTACGGTACCTTGAGTAAGTGTCTCCTATTATTGCCCAGTGTCAACCAACACCTTGATTGACTTATGAGACTCGAAAGGATGAAAGGAGAAGTGGATTTAAACAAATTTGAACTCAGAGCGTACGGATCGTTAGATAGATAAATAGGTATATTGA
>NC_142930.1:151980806-151983306 GCF_046866305.1 Octopus bimaculoides | reverse complement strand
TGCGCACTCGCACATAATGGCGCAGTTTCAACGTCCACAGCGCTACCTACACACGGCATACTGTAGGTCTAAGTACGTGTGTATATACATATATACAAATACACACAAACAAACACGCACATAACACACGTATATATGTATATTTATACACATATATATGCACATATAACTAAACATATATAGACACACACACACGTATATATAAATATATATATAAGGGGGTGCTGAAAAGTTCTTAGGTAATGGTAAAAGAAATTACAGGAGGATCAGTGGATCAGTTAATTACGATTTTTATTCAACATGTTCCCCTCTTCACTAACGAAGCTAGGGTATGTGCCGCCCCCGGACCCCACAAAAAACACGTATTGTCTACAGCAATAGTCTATAACAGGATGAAAAGTGCCGCCTTTTAAAAGAGCCGCCCTTTCAGATTCACACACTAACTGCGGTGGTCCTTCAGGTTTTCTAAGCCCTGTAAAAGAACTTGGAAGGTTGGGCCACAAACCAGGCCTTTCGCGACACCTTTAAAGCCAGGAACTTTTCAGCACCACTCGTATTCTTCGAAACGCTTAGTTTAGAATAGGGGCAGCTGATGAAGGAAATATTCTCTATGTGGCCTGTTTGTTTTCTGTGCTCTGTTTATGTTCTGTTTTTCATTTTGTCCACGTTTTTTTGGTGACGTCCTGTACCCAGATATGCATCTATATATACATGTGGATGTAGGTATGTACATACATGTATGTATATATGCATATACTCACATATTATTTATATTATTATTATTATTATTATATATAATATATATATATATATATATATATATATATATATATATATATATATATATATATATATATATGGTTCCGGGTTCACTCCCACTGCGTGGCACCTTGGGCAAGTGTCTTCTACTATAGCCTCGGGCCGACCAAAGCCTTGTGAGTGGATTTGGTAGACGGAAACTGAAAGAAGCCTGTCGTATATATGTATATATATGTGTATGTGTGTGTTTGTGTGTCTGTTTGTCCCCCCAAAATCGCTTGACAACCGATGGTGGTGTGTTTATGTCCCCGTAACTTAGCGGTTCGGCAAAAGAGTCGATAGAATAAGTACTAGGCTTCCAAAGAATAAAGTCCTGGGGTCGATTTGCTCAACTAAAGGCGGTGCTCCAGCATAGCCGCAGTCAAATGACTGAAACAAGTAAAAGAGTATATATATACCGGCCATGATGAAATACCACAAGGTATAGAAAATACGTATTCGCCTTTATATATTTAATCCTTTATATTGAACACTCAATATTTCATCTATTCAATAATACATATTCCATATATTCAATAAGACATTCAATACTTTATTTCATTGTACCATCCATTTTCATTTTATATTATATATTGTATATTATATTATATATTGTATATTCCATATTCTATATCCCACATTGGTTTTGCAGGAATATAAATAAGACATAAAAAACAGACAGTGTTGGAACTCTTTTAAACAAAATAATATATTCCTCTATACACAATCATATACAAAACCCCTTTTTTTGTATTTATTTTTACTCGCATATATATATATATATATATATATATATATATATATATATATACATATATATTCACACACACACACATATATATACACACATGCGCACGCATCCCGCATGTATCTGAGAGTGTGTTGCATGTGTATGTGTGTGTGTGTGTGTGTGTGTGTGTTTATTCTTGCATGACGAGAGTAAGTACTTGGGGTAAGCAGAGGCATTAATAAATAACTAAATAACAAGAGTTATCACTACCAGAAG
Organism: Octopus bimaculoides; assembly: GCF_046866305.1. Taxonomy (NCBI): domain Eukaryota; kingdom Metazoa; phylum Mollusca; class Cephalopoda; order Octopoda; family Octopodidae; genus Octopus; species Octopus bimaculoides. Next base: position 151,981,502 of record NC_142930.1, on the reverse strand, counting down.
AAAAGAAAAAGACAAAACAAAAAGAAAAAACAAAACAAAAAATATTCCAACAAAATACACAGACACATACAGGCACACACGCATACATACACACATACACACACACATACACATACACTAAGCACATATTCACCCCCACCACACACACACACACGTATACATTTATTTTTCTGAGTGTCTTCAATGTATGTCTTCACTGTAAACAGGAAACAGGAGAGAAAGTACTTTTAACACACACACACACACACACACACACACACACACACACACACACACACACACACACACACACACACACACACACACACAGATGAATATATATATATGTGGACACACACATATACTTGTCTATATATGTGCATACACACATATATACGTGTATATATAAATGTGTGTACACACGGGTCTTTCTTTATGTTTGTCTTGTTTTCCATTTGTGTCTTTCGTTGTTCCAAAAAATAGTCCATATTCCATGTATTCGTACTTCGTATTTTTTGTTGTACCCATTATATATATATATATATATATATATATATATATATATATATAAACAATATATGAGTATATGCATATCTATGTACATGTATGTATATACGTTCATCTACATGTACATATAGATACATAACTGGGTACATGACGTGGCGAAAGAACAAGGACAAAATGGTAAACAAGGTGCAACAAACAAGCAGGCCACAT
>NC_142930.1:151965806-151975806 GCF_046866305.1 Octopus bimaculoides | reverse complement strand
TCACTGTTCCAAAAACGGAATTATTTCACGTTCACAAAGTTTCTAAATTTTTATGGCGTCCTTCTCGAGCCATGGCTAATTCATAAGGGCCGGTCTCTCGATTTCATTGGCGCACATGTTACCCATCTGGATTGGACGCCGGTCCGTCGCAGGTGAGCTGCTAGATGCAGGAGGAAAGAGTGAGAGAAAGTTGTGGCGAAAGAGTCAGCAGAAGTTCGCCATTACCTTCTGTCGGAGACGCGTGGAGCTTAGGTGTTTCGCTCATAAACACACACATCACCTGGTCTAAGATTCAAGGATCCTTCATTAGAATTTCAACATCAACAATAAGGCATGTGTGTATGTATGTATGTATGTATGTATGTGTGTATGTATGTATGTATGTATTTATGTATTTACGTATTTATGTATGCATGTATTTGCATATCTAGATATACTCATATATAATTAAATGATAAACTTCTGGAAAGTTTTACATACTTTTACAGTTCCAGTGATGGATTGGATCTGTAGTCTTCGAATTAGTTTTCACTGTCTAGTTGTGTGAAACCTAAATTCTCAAGATTGATATTTAGGCAGTGTTTTGCATATCGCCTGGTCTGAGATTGGAACCCGCGAACCCTTGATCGCGAGTCCACTGCTCTAACCACTAGGCCGTATGCCTCCACAATACACACACACACACACACACACACACATATATATGTACGTGTGTGTATGTATATATACGCACACAAACACACAAATCTATCTACCTATCTACTATATACAGTTTACAATACGTATGTATGTATATATTATATATATATATATATATATGTGTGTGTGTGTGTGTGTGTGTGTGTGTATAAAGAGAGAGAGAGAGAGGGAGAGAGGGGTAGGTATGATTCACTGTCTAATTATCCACGCGGGCTTTTTATTTTGTCTTTATTTTAGTCTCATTTTTAATTTTTATCTCAATGAACTACTACTACTACTACTACTACTACTACTACTACTACTACTACTACTACTACTACTACTACTACTACTAGTTCCATTTTCTGAGCCTACATACATACATACATACATACATACATACATACATACAAAAATACCCTGTTGTTGATGTTGAAATTCCAATGAAGGAGCCCTGGATCTAGGTTAGAAACCGGCTCTTTCTCTGTTGGCAAGAAATCTTGAAATAAAACTGAATAATGGACGTACATACATATATACATACATACAAACGAACAAACACACTCACACACACACACACACACACAAGCACGCACGCACAAATCGAAGCCCTAAGCCCGTGGTTCCTAACTTGTGGTCCACAGAGGTAGTATTGGCGGGCCATGAACATGTTAAGCTGACAGACTTTTCAATATTCTGGGATCTGTGAGAAAACTCATTTAAAGTAAAGGGTTCCTTGGTAGTGAAATAGTTCGGAACGACTGCTCTAAGCAGTAGTGTGTATGAATATAAATTTGTTACCAGTTTAAATATGTTTGAGGCATATTCTAACTCGTAAGAAAATCATTCACTGTATTTTGTCAGGGAAAAAATCCTCGCTATTGATAAATAGGTGTAAACACAGCAAGTCAGTTTGAAGCACTCCTTAACCAGACTGTTGGATGCATGCATTTCGGAGTAGTTATCTCCTCTTCAGCATCAAATGCAATATATAAATTGCTATTTTTCTTTTATTTGTTTTCAGCCATTATTCAAGGCTGTGTTGGGGTATCGTTTTCAAGGATTTAGTAAATAATCTCGACAGTGACATTTATGTTAAAGCTAGGTGCTTAATTTATCGTTTGCTGCTTGTTGAATAATTTGTTTACGGGATATAAACTAAGAGCACTGTTTTTAAGTGGTGTCAGTGTGAACCATACTTAAAAACGTACATTAACGCACTCACATTTACACACATATACATGCATGCATACATACATACGTACATACATACACACTCATACACCTACACAAGCACATACAAACACACGCACGCGAGCACACATACACACACACGTACATACGTACACAATGGGTTTTCGCAAAGTTTTCCTCCACTAAATTTCATTTAGAAAGCATCATGCAGCCAAAGGTCACAGAAGAAGACACTTGCTCAAGATAGTACGTAATAAGATCGAGCTCGATAGCCTGCGATTGCGAAGCAAACTTCTTAACTACATCACAAGCACACACATTTAAACATTTTTCTGAAGAGTGCTTTTAATGGCCGAAACAAGTCAATTTCCATTTTATAAGAAAAGCTGGTATTTAACACTGCGTTATATATATATGTTGTTTAAATGTTGTCACAACAGAAATATGACCATTCTGCTGAAATGAAATTTTCAGTAAATTTTCTGTATCCTTGTGCAGCTGAAGATTGCTCTGCATTTTACATTTAATGTAATGCTCGCATTACTTAAATAAATGGAATTGCACGAAACGTGCGTACTGCAATAACCTTGAAAAATCCGTGTTGCTTTTTTTGATATATATATATATATATATATATATATATATATATATATATGTGTGTGTGTGTGTGTGTGTGTATGTATATATGTATGTTTGTATGTAAATATATATATATATATATGTATGTATGTATGTATGTATGTATGTGTGTGTATACATAAGCAATTATTTTGTTTTTCATAGTTTAATGCTATATTTTTGTGTTTCGTTTATCCCATTAAAAATTTAAAAAAACGTAAAAATAAAATGCAGTGTTTGCTAGGTTAATATGTCCTCTAGTATTTTTATTATTCCCCTGCAAAAATGTATGAATAGTAATGAAACTATTGACTTTTACTAATTAATTTTTATATTATAACTCATAGAACCCCCCCCCCCCCCAAACTGTCATTTGTTTCTGTTTACCAAAGAATTATGAATATTTATGATACATATGATCGACTTAGTAACGTGCACAGAAGAAAGCCTAAAAACATTTAGTTTTTTCGGCTGTAAATAACAGCTAAATCTCCTTCAAACCACACTTATCATTGTTGTTGATGCTGCTGTTTTCTTCTTCTTCTTCTTCTTCTTCTTCTTCTTCTTCTTCTTCTTCTTCTTCTTCTTCTTCTTCTTCTTCTTCTTATTATTATTATTATTATTATTATTATTATTATTATTATTACATGATGAAAACTCACAGCTTATTTTGCTGTGTATGATGGAAAGTGTCAGCTTTCCACAGTCAGCAGACTATGGTGTCACTTGTTTACTGGTCATGCTTCAATAACCTTGCGAAGAATTCTTACAGCTTCAAGTAATGCTGATTTCTGTAGGTGTTCTGCCTTCACACTTGCACCAATCTATTTTCAGCCATGTTGGTAGCTGAGTGCTGATACTTCCAAGTGTGCCAATTATTATTGGTGTCATGTCTACTCTCCTCATTGACCACAACATTCGTATTTTCCGCTTCAAATCGTCATAGTTGTGGGGACTGAACCCGGAAACATGTGGACAGAATGCAAACTTCTTACCGCACAACCACCATAACTACGACTTTCACTCACAATAAAAATGTCTGGTGCGGTCTATGGCTATAATATAAATCAATTGCTCAAGGTGCCATACAATGCAATCGAACCTGGGACCTCATTGCTACAAGGTAAACGTCTCACCCATTTAACCATGGTGCGTTCACAAAAGACTCAGAATAAGTATTTTAGTTGTACGGTTGTTGATATGAAACTGCTGTTTATTTTGTTCTGTCCGCTCGAAGGAGTGGTTATGATAGACTCTTTGTTGCAATTAACCTTCATATGTAAGAACCCAACCTATTTATTCCTTTTGTTCTTAAAATGATGTTTCCGTTTCCGATTATAGATAGTCGTTATATGTCTAGTGTGAGATTGGGAATCATCAGAAAGTCCACAAACGCTAGATTCAACAAATTTTTATGAACTATCATTGATAAGAAACTATCTCTCACTTCGGAATGAGACAACTGGGTTCAGCTGCTTGGGCGCTGATTATTTGGTACGGCTGACTGGACATTCAACATGTTTTGGCAACAGTACATTTTGACACCGGAGGCAAACATGTGCAGACGCATATATACAGACATAGACACACGTACGCGCACGTAGGAATATATACTGATAGAAAGAGAGAGAGAGACAGAGAGAGAGGGAAAGAGAGAAAGAAAGAGAGAGAGGAAGGAAAGGGAAAGAGAGGAAGAGAGAGAAGGAGAGAATGATATTAAAATTTATTGAAAACAATTGACACAAGCACTTTCTCTCTCCTATACACATAAAAAGCAATATGCACGCACATAAACAGAGAGGGAGAGAGGAGAGAGAGAGAGACTGCGTATTTTGTGTACGCGTGAAAGAGAGAGAGAGAGAAGGAGAGATAAAGGAGAAATAGTGTATTATGTGTGTGTGCGCGCGAGAAAGAGTGAGTGTGAGAGGGAGAGAGAGAGAGAACGAGAAAGAGACAGAAGAATGGAGCGAATGAGAAAAGTATTAAAATAGGAGAAACACTAAAACATCTGATATGAAATAAGTTAGCATGGAATCAGTGACGCTACGTAAGCGACGCCAAAACGGCTATGCCATAGCGTCTCCCATCCGTCGACCGTGACCGAAACAACGCGGCAACTGAAATCTAGGTTTTCTGTTTAAAGACGGAAAAGTTTACAGTGCAGAACAACTTACGTGTTAGAACCTTCATAAGTTAGTAGTGTGATCGATATTTGAACTTCACTTACCGACAGCCAGCTGTGACATATATGCGTTTTAAATCGCATGCGAAAAAAAAAAAAAAGAAGAACAAACACATAAAAACAACGATCAGGAGGAATTTCAACCATGTTTCGTGGTCTGCTACCACAACAGCTCCTTTATAGGATCCAGTTAGCTGAAGACATCATCAGGAGGAACCACGTCCGGTTTCGGCCCCTACTCCTCTACCGTTTTGACGTGGCGGGGCCACCCCCTTTCGGAGGTGTCTTCAGCTCTGGTGTTGGGTGCATGTCTTCTTTCACTGTTTGTGACTGTTCTAAATTTTTCATTCTTTTTTTTCTTCCGGGAACTGATTGAACACAAGCAAAGCTTGGTTCTGGGTTCGATTCCACAGCGCGGCACCATAGTAAAATGTCTTCTTCCCCCATAACTTTGTGTTAATAATTTTTGAGTGGATTAACGACTGACGGAAACCGTGAAGCGCACACACATGTACACATACATACACACATACAAGCATACACATACACACACATACATACAAACACACACACATACACATTTATATACACAGTATAAGGAACTCTCTACATTTAGGTATATAAATGGCGATCTTTCGATACCAATCCTCCTTTTTGCTTCAGCGTTTGTTTACATCAATTCGGCAATTTCCGTAATGAAAGAGGGAAAGGACGTTAGTCAGCGACAGCTTTGATCTGTTAGGTAGCAGACAGCAGGGACCCCCTCTCTTAAGAACACATGCTAGTTATCTCTCGCTTAGAAACCACCCTCGTAGATTAAAGTAGCGTACGTACGTCATCTGTTTCATCTGAACAATGCCTTTACGCTCCTTTTCCTCTCCACCACAACACTCCTCCTCCTCTGCCTCTTCCCCCCTCTCTCTCTCTCACTCTGGGCGGCACGCTGGCAGAAACGTTAGCACGCCGGGCGAAATGCTTAGCGGTATTTCGTCTGCCACTGCGTTCTGAGTTCAAATTCCGCCGAGGTCGACTTTGCCTTTCATCCTTTCGGGGTCGATAAATTAAGTACCAGTTACGTACTGGGTCGATATAATCGACTTAATCCATTTGTCTGTCCTTGTTTGTCCCCTCTGTGTGTAGCCCCTTGTGGGCAGTGTGGTGTGTGCGTACGAGTAGATGTAATCGCCTTACCTCGGTTTTCCTTTCCTCGACTGCGAGTCCGTCTTGCGGTATCCGATCCTTGAAGCTTGCCCCGACACAAAGTATACCAGGAATAGCAGCTGCTTCTCCCAAACCTTCCCAAACCTAGACCGTTGCTTAACACGTCTTGTCCTGACCGCAGCCCCGTTCGAAAAGGGCACGAATCCCGATCGAGGCTCCCTCTGCCCTTTTTCCCCTTCCGGTCAACTCGCCCTTCCGGTCAACTCGCCCTTCCGGTCAGCCTCCCCAGACACTGACGTCATACCACACGCCACCCTGATCTTAAAGATCACGTTCAGCCTTACTCCAATTCGAAGTCCGCCATCCAACCAGGCGGGCGCCTTACACGTCGAGATCTTCTCAAGCTAGGTGGCTCGTTTCCATCGCACTCTTCATCCGACGAAGTGGCTATCCTGCGCAGATCCAGCACGTGACGCGGCATTCCATCCACAGATACATTGTTTCTGGAATTGACCGCTGTCACTGTTCCCCCGCCCCATTGTGATGTGCAGCGTGCCTTCGGCGGCTTGACCCAAATTTCCTCCCCTACTTTCACGCCGGCGGGTCCCTTCTCTTCCTCGCAGAACTCCGGCGTCTTACAGGGATGCCTCCATTCATATTTGAACACCGCTCTGTGCGCCACAGACTCTTCCGCTTGTCCGGATCGGGGAGACATATTGTACCAGTAGACCGCTTCCAGGGGCGAAATGTGCCCCCTTTCAGCCATGGCCTTGATCGTCCGATGGTGCCTCTCAACGATTCCGTTGCCACTCAGTCTATACGCCGCTCTAAATAATCGTCGCACCTTCCACCGGTCAAGCATCTCTCCCAACGCTTCCGAACGAAACGCCGCCCCGTTGTCCATTAGAAGTTCTTCCACAGGACCCCTCTCCAAGAATATCCCGTTCAGAATGCGGGCAATCTCATCGGCAATGCCTGTCCTCAGCTCCCTCCAAATGACCAGCCGGCCCGGCCCGCAGTCGACCTTGCTGAGATACATTTCCTGACGGTAGTGCGTCACATCCACAGCCAGTCTCCTCCAGTTGCACTCTACTGAGAGGTTCCCCTGCTCATGCCCACCCGGGGCGGGGTCAATGGACTGGCATCTGTCACATTTCGCGACCACTTTCTTAACGAAATAGGTATTTCGTCTGCCGTTACGTTATGAGTTCAAATTCTGCCGAGGTCGACTTAGCTTTTCATCCTTTAGGGGTCGATTTAATAAGTACCAGTTACGCACTGGGGTCGATGTAATTGACTTAACCCCTTTGTCTGTCCTTGTTTGTCCCCTCTTATGTTTAGCGGCCTGTGGGCAATATATACATATTAGAACAAATGGATAGACAGGAAAATTACCTATCGCTAATCTTCATTTAGGCAGCTACCATGTTCCTGCATTTAGAATTACATTCAAACTTGGAATTAACGCGCAAGTTCGACCTGAGCACTAATTGTATGCTTCTTTTATCTTACATCATCTGACAAAATTGTATTACCTACAATTATATACACAAACATACATACATACATATATATATATATATATATATATATATATATATATATATATATATATATATATATATATATATATATATGTATGCATATATGTATTTATATGTGTCTGTCTGTGCGCGTGTGTGTATGTGCTCGCGCAGGCGTGTGAAGACGAAACAAAAGTACCAACTGCTTATTCCACAACGTATTGAAATAGTTCAAATGTGTTACAGTGATCAAAACAAAACGACCACCATTTTACATATTTCTGAGAGCTTACGGAATTAAACCAACAAATACAAATTACATGCCTTTCTGTTTGAACAAAAGGGCCTATAAATATACACACACCATTAATGGTCCTGTATGGAATGAAATCAGGCTTCAATAGAGTATTAGTAATTATTGTACGAAAATAAAAATGATAATACTAATACAATTTTGATTCCCACAAATATCTGTTCATTTATAATACTAATTGCTTCGTTTGGGTTCAATAACTTTTAACATTCTCCGGGAATGTTTTTTTCTTACTGTTTGTCTGTCACAAGCTTGAAATTGTTACATGTTAATGTGAGTGTGTGCGTATGTAAGTGTGGTCGTGTTAGTGTGTTTCATTTATCTATCTATCTATCTATCTATCTATCTATCTATCTATCTATCTATCTATCTATCTATCTCGATGCCTTTTCGTCGTTATCCCCATTTTAATTTTTTACTTTATTTTCGTCCCCATCGAAAAGAAAAACTCTACATTTGTATTTTGTCCCCTCTATGTTGAGCCCTGTGTGGCTAATAAAGAAACATATCTATCTATCTATCTATCTATCTATCTATCTATCTATCTATCTATCTATCTATCTATCTATCTATCTATCTATCTATCTATCTATTTGTCTACAGTTCAACATGTGCAACCGTTAATTCAGACACGTTTTTCTCTCTTTCCAAATTTCCTTCGCTCAGTCTGTTTTCTCTCGTTGTTGCTTTCTGTAGAAAAGCGTAGGCTCGAAATGTCAAAGACTTTTTCCAATTTTCCCGAGCATCAAACAATACGTTGTTTGTTGTTCCTTCGCCTGTCTGTCTTATGTTGTTTGTTTAGACACACACACACACACATGGTGGCTGTCTACTCCTTATGCAAAGTCTGACTACCTCCTGTACTTACACCTTAGATCCATCATGGCATCTGATGTGGCTTTTTAAACCAGGGAATGTATTGAAAAGACATCCTCATAGATTGCATATCTGATTTAGACCACCAAAAGCTGCAGTTATGTTCTGATCTTCGTGGATTTCTTTTGAGGCCCCCGTTAGATTTGCAGACCTTATGGCATACACGGCATTGAAAGGTGCGCACAGATATATAGGCAGAGTAGTCGGTGGATGTTTGTTTTTCATGGTTCTATAAATGAGATTTGAGTCCAACAAAAGAAAGGCATGGTCTGTCACAGACTGTGCACACAAAAAGGTCGCTGAGATTCACCTTCTCGATCACAATATTCTTCTTTAAATCTCTCATTAGTCTTTTATATGTCATCCTGGTCTTCTCAGAAAATCTCACTTCACTCCACACTTTTGTTCGCTATCCAGCTCGATCCGAAGCAAGGGTTTCTATGGCCTTTGGATCCATTCCAAAAGACTTCATGGTAGTCCTTATGCCGTCCTTAAACCTATCTATCTATCTATCTATCTATCTATCTATCTATCTATCTATCTATCTATCTATCTATCTATCTATCTATCTAACTTCCAGAGATCCCTGGCCTGGCAGTGTTACCGAGAGGCGCTACCCGTTCGGGATAAGCTCTATAGACACGGCTCGCGAAATGCGGGGCCGACCTGTCCGAGATGCGGTCAGAGCGATGAAACCGTTCTGCACGCACTCGTGCAGTGTCCAACCATTTCGGAGCTGTGGGCTTATGTCGAACGACTGCTGTCACGTGTGGGACGAGTCGGTTTATCAACCGAGTCTATCGACAATATCGTCACGCCTCCTTCCTTTAAACGGGAAGGAAGAGCTGTATTTATCGTACTTGTGGCTATGGCCAAAGAATGCATCTGGTGGACGCGTCTGAAAGGATTAGAGACAAATACTTTCCTCTCTGGTCAATCTCTCATCAACTTTTTCAAGTATCACTTGAAAAGGAAGGTGAGAGTAGAGAGGCAAGTGTTGTCTCGCAAATGTTTCGAAAAAAGATGGATACATGTAGCAAGAATGGCACGTATAAATGACGAGGCCACCTTGACCATGATTCTATAAAACGTTTTAAAATTTTGTAAACAGAGAGTTACTTACGTTTCTTGCATAAATAAAAGAAATTTTATTTAACAAACTGTGACACTAAGGACCGAGGTTACCGTGGTCTTTTCGTAGGTTTTTCTTTCCACGGATAACCTCCCCATTTATTGGGAATTTTCTGTATCATTTCATATATTTTGTAAATACCCCAAACGTTTTGCGATGTATTTTGTTTTCATCGTTGTCCCCACTTTTGTTTCTTTTTCTGCTTTGTTTTCGCCCCCCTCGAAAAGAAAAACTCTACATTTGTATTTTGTCCCCTCTGTGTTGAGCCCTGTGTGGCTAATAAAGAAACCTATCTATCTATCTATCTATCTATCTATCTATCT
>NC_142930.1:151948306-151960806 GCF_046866305.1 Octopus bimaculoides | reverse complement strand
AGAAGCAAAGACTATGGGGTTAAGATATTTGTTGGAAGACTTTCAGAGTATGTGCATACAGACGCATAAAATGAATAAGATCTTGCACAGTAAGGAACGGAACCCGGCTCGATTATCTCTGGGTGTCCTCGATCAAGAATGACATTTTTCGAGAAACAGGCCGCACCAGACGTGTCCTATCATTAGGTAGACAGCACTACAAAAAATTCGAGGTAATTTTTCGTTAGGCATGTCATTCAGTAAGTCCCACGGGTCGCAGTTTGCCCGTGGCTGTTCTACATTGATGTTGTTCTGATGAGTGTCGAATGTTAAAGCACAGGTGGGATTAAAAATTCAATCCGCATGAATATCGTGTACCATCGTGCCATTTCAGTGTCCGGCCACCAACACGGTGAAATGAATAATATAATCAAACCATCTGCAATGCCAGCGTGCATATCGACGGTCCTGGATCTGATCGGACTGAATCGCGCGATGGTAAATAACAAAACGCAAAAAACCTGTTTACTTTACGCCACGGAACTCTTGACCGTTCCAGTCGCAACTACTACTTTGTCTTTCGCGATACATCGAGTGCCGAAGTGTTAGCAAGTACGTGTTGCTATTGGATTCCATATATAGTTTTTGAAATATCTCATGTTGTTCATAAATATATGAGTTGAAGTGTCCTCTAAGCCACAACTACAATTTTCTCAATAGTTTTGTGACAATGCTTTGAGTGTCACTGCGCTGCTGGAATGTTAATAGTCTCACCTACTTTTTTTCATATAACTAAAACAAAAAGTACACACACACATACGCGTGCGCGCTTATATAATTCACGTGTCAAATACATAAACTATTATAGCTCTTACTTAAATACTGTGTACATTAAATATTTAGTTCTCACATGTTAGAACACTTTTGAGTTTAACCTACCTACAACAGAACAGTAAACTATCTATCTATCTATCTATCTATCTATCTATCTATAAATATTTGTGATTTAATGTTATTTTTGCGTGGGGTTTGTTTTGAGATTTTAAGAAACTATTTGTAGTAGATGATCGTTTTATGGGAAAATAGATTAGTTTGGGATTTTTGTGGGTTTAAATAAAAGTATCTACATCCTATGTTAAAAAATACAACTTGTTTTATTTACACGCACAGATCAATATATATATATATATGTGTGTGTGCATATATATATATATATATATATATATATATATATATATATATATATATAAATTATGGATCTTTTCTGTTCGGCTGCACCTGTGTAAATTACAAAGTTTACTGAAAATTTTAAAATTTGGTGTATTAATGTAATTTTCCAAGCTGGATGTCAGGAAATATTTCACTTTTTTCAGAAAATGCTTTCAAAAAACATTACAGAGGTTTAAAGTTTGATAATTTTTATCCAGTCAGAAAACAGGATTTGGAAGTTGTCATTTTGTGCGTGGAAGCACGTGTTGTCAACCGTAAAAAATGAAGCATTGGCAGAATTCTGCTCTACGCACGCCATATAACCCCTCATAACTTCTTTTATTTTGGGAAATTTTCAGAAAGTTTTTTGCGAATTTGTATTCTACACACAAGAATTCATACGATTATGCAAAAACAAAGGCAAAAAATTCAGGGGTGCGTGATTCATGGCCTATTTAGCTGTGATTTTTAGCACATTTCACCACCACCTCCGTGAGTAGAATATATTTATCAGCACGTGCTTTCTCGCAGACAGAGTTCTCATGCTTGGCTTGTGACTATGGAAACAAGCATGAATATGTCAACTATGAGTCCACTGCATATAATAGCAGAAAAAGCTGAAAGCTAATGAAGCTTACGCCTACACTTTTTTTCTGCAAAATGGGGTAGTTTATCCTGTCCAGGCTATGTTATTAGCATTATCCTGCGTTTGAGAATTTAAAATCACTTCTTTAACTTTCTAAGACATCTCAACGCTTCTAAAAGCAAACTTCGTTTGTTTGTTTACGTTCATCGTAATTTGAATTTAACATGATAATGATTTATTCCTTTATCATCTCTCTTTCTTATTACCACTCTATACTCAGGCAACATTCCGCCATGAAACATACGTATATTGAGTTCTATACTAGATTATTAGTTTCGCAATTCTGAAGCATTCCCCTCTCTCGCCTCCTCCACATCCCAACACCACCACACCACACCACACACCACCACACCACACTCCGCCATAACACACAACACCACATCACATCACACCACTGACTACTTCCCAGCCTCACACTATCATCCACACACCTACACATGCACACACGCACACGTCAAGGTCACCAGCCCTCTTCCACACGCACATACATGCTCTCTTATACACAAGCACGCACACCTTCGTTTTAGGATCACCACTACTTTATTATCTCCTTTTCTTCCTAGCTCTCATGTGTGATCCCTCTCTCTGGCATTTGCCATGATAGGTTGCTAGCCACTACACATTCTTTATTTTCTCTCCCTGTTTCTTTCTGTGTTCCTTTCTGCAGAAGAGTGTAGGCTCGAAACGTTAAAGACTTTTTCACTTTCTGAGCGTTAAACTAATACATCTGTTTGTTGTCTACACCACATGTTTTCGTCTTTAGTCTTTTTGCGAATTCTCCCACCCCTGTATATAAGCAAACACGCGAACTACTTCGTCCCGCTTCCAGTTCGTTGCTTCACAGCGTTCCACATACACATAATTTTTCACGTCTGGCCGTATAGCCTATTCCGTTTGTTTTCCTGTCTTGTTTTCTGTCCGCCACTACATTCCTCCATGGTACAAGTTTAATTTATGTATACAAATTTAATTTGTGATCCATGGGAAGAGCCATTTTAACGATGCGTCCTGCCCTATTCTTCGAAACGCCTGTGTTAAAATGGGGGTAGCTGATGAAGGAAAATGTTCTCTATGTGGCCTGTGTGTGTTCTGTACTCTGGTTATTATTATTTTTTGTCTACGTTTTGTTTGCAATGTCCTGTACCCAGATATGCGCCTATATATACAGGTAGACGTAGGTATGCACATACCTGTACGTATATATGCATATACTCATTTATTATTTGTTTTATATATACATACATACATACATACATACATATATATATATATATATATATATATATATATATATATATATATATATATATATATATATAGTTGTATTTCGAGATGGTCATTTTATTTACTTTTTTGCCAAATAAGCACACGCACTATATATTCTTTTATTTTTTTTTACTTGTTTCAGTCATATGACTGCGGCCATGCTGGAGTACCGCCTTTAAATGAAATATCTATATTTTCTTCATTCGTTTACTTTTTTTATTTTAAATTATGTCCTTTGCCCGGAAATCTTTCGTCACACATCTCTGACCTCTACAGCGACACTTTTCGTTTCCGTGTGTGTTCTTGTTCCACTTACTCCATTTTGTTCTTCTAAGATGTGTATCCTTATGTGCGCATACACACATAAACAAGGACACAAACGCATGCGCACATAAGATACCCATCTTAGAAGAACAGAATGGAGTAAGTGGAACAAGAGCACACACGGAAACGTAAAGTGCCGCTGAAGAGGTCACAAATGTATATATATATATATATATATATATATATATATATATATATATATATATATAGTGCGTGTGTTTATTTGGCAAATAAAAAGTAAATAAAATGACCATCCCGAAATACAAGAATATCTGTTTCAACATACGATTTCACATTAGAAATCTTGCAAAACGAATTGATAAACGCATATATGTATGTATGTATGTATGTATGTATGTATGTATGTATGTATGTATGTATGTATGTATGTATGAATGTATGTATGTATGTATGTATATGTATATATATATATATATATATATATATATATATATATATATATATATATATATGTATATATATATATATATATATATATATATATATATATATATATATATATGCATGCATACACGCACATATTCACACATTCAACTACACACAAACTTATATATCCATGCACACACACACACAATAATCTCTAGTGCTTTTTTTCCTTAAATATTGGTGCCAGTTGGAGTTATTAAAAGTTTAGTAGTTTGTGAAGAGATAATTACATTTTAAACAGAAAGGTAGTTGAAGGTTATCAGGTACTTTGTGCTTAAATGATTTTTAATAAAAAAAAAAGAAGAAATTGGATAACCTTCGAAAAATCTGCATTGCATCACAGTAAAATTTAAATTGATTAATTTTATAATTCCTTTTAAAAAAACGAATAAATCTGACGATGAATAATCATATATTATTTAAGTAAAAATTTTAAAACTGGTAAAATCACATTCAACAGGATACTTTTAAACATAGCGAGAAGAGAATATATGCACGCTCACTCGCATGCAGATACATTGCCAAAGTCAACTCTGACATGAATGCATAATATCAATATCGATATCTATCTATCTATCTATCTATCTATCTATCTATCTATCTATCTCTCTCTCTCTCTCTCTCTCTCTCTATATATATATATATATATATATATATGCGTACACAACACACATATACGTATATGTTGTGTATGTATATTTGTATGTATGCATATGTGTGTGTGTACGTGTGTGTATATATATATATATATGTATATGTATGTATGCCTGTATGTATGTGCGTACGTATGTATGTATGTGCGTGTGTGTGTGTGTGTTTATGTATATGTTATTATATGTTTACGAGAGCTTGACAGGCATCTCCAACTAGCAGGCCATTGCTACTCCAGACTGATGACGAGCAAAGACTCAGAAACATGTCTCTGGATGCAGGATTAGCTAAGTGGAGGGGCTTGTCTCCCCCTTGCAAACATAAGGACACAGGAAATGTGTCAAGGCCAACAGGAAGCGGTGCTGCTTCCTAGGGCTAAATAGCAGTAGTATTATTCCCTTCATGGGACTGTCACATTAAGTTGACAGCATACAACTACCTTATGCGCATAGAATTTTTGTTAAAGAACTAAATTATTGCTTTTACTATATTTGTTATCTGTACTGCTCTACAACTACTTCTGCTACTACTACTACCACCCCACTAATACTACTACTAATATTGCTATAGCTACTACTACTACTACTACTACTACTACTACTACTACTACTACTACTACTACTACTACTACTACTACTACTACCACAAGAAGAAGACGAGCAACAACAACAACAACAACAACTACTACTGTTGAAACTACTTCCACCTCACCCCTTACACAAACTGTTTCAACCCTTCTCTGTACTGTCTCTTTTCTGTGGCCATGAACTGACAAATTCTTTTCTTTGATGTTACCAATTCCTAATTCTGTTGTATTGGACAATGTCAAAGGTGCCTCAACCGAGAGAGCGAAGGACGAAAGAGTACACGAAATTCTACCAAAAGCCAAATTAATTGACCTCTAATGAATAACAGGCAAAAGCCAAATTAATTGACCTCTAATGAATAACAGGCAATAGCAATCAGAATGACTGGCCTATAGAGATGAGGAAAAAAAACATATTTGAAACACCGAAACTTCTTCATAGTTGCTAATAGCCTCATCTCAAACCAGTTGAGTGGAACTGTGTCAGTGACCAGGTCGCAATTAGTGCGACGAAACTTCAGACACGAAATAATAAATGTTTAAGTGAAGTTGACTGTCTTTATGTGTTACTGAGTGGTTAATATGCGTCTTCCACGCTGTAATTGCTTTGGTTATAACACACGTCTCGAAACAAATCACTTGACAGACAAGTACATCTCTCAAACACACGCACGCACGCACGCACGCACGTACGCACGCACGCACACACACACACACACACACACACACACACACACACACACACACACACACACACACACCCTCCAAAAATTCACGCACAAGGGGCTTCATTAAGCACGCTAAACGTTAGATATTCAAAACAGTGATCCCAGAAGACCTCTAGGATCCCATTGATTAACAAAGAACTAGACAAATAACTATGTAGAGATTGGTAAAAGGATAAAGACCCCCTTCGGTCATGACTGACCATGGGATTGCACCTAGAAAGTTACCCTCCGAGGTACAAGTCCATGCAAGGTTGTTTATGGATGACCAGTAGTCGCCCATGCATACCAGCCTCCCCTCTCCATGCCATCGACGTTATCCAAGGGAAAAGCAAAGGCCAATACAACTTGACACCAGTGACGTCGCAACTCATTCCTACCTATGCTGAACTATTGAGAAATTTGCTGGTACTCTATCCAGATTACAAAATCAGGTTTATACCTGTAATTATTGGGGCTCTGGGATATGTAACACACTGCCTAAATACCAATCTTGAAAAATTAGGTTTCTCAAAGCCAGAAAGGAGATAGCTAATTCGAAGACTACAGATCTAATCCATCACTGGAACTGTAAAAATATGTAAAACTTTCCAGAAGTTTAGTATTTAGATATATATGAGCATATCTAGATATGCAACTATATGCATGAGAATACATACATAAAGCAATACATACAAATCTCTCTCTCTCTATATGAATGTAGTAGATATGAATATAAGTAGATATGAATATATATATATATATATATATATATATATATATATATATATTATATATACACACACACACACTTTGTGCGTTTGTTGTGTGTGTATGTGTGCGCGCGCGCGTGTGATATCGGATTTATATCTACTACATTCATAAGTATAGAAATTTATGTTTGCATGTATGTATGTATGTATGTATGTATGTATGTATGTATCTATCTATCTATCTATATCTATCTACATATATATACATACATATATTGATAGAATTGGGAGCGCAATTTGACCAGCAATGTATCTTCTGTATCTTTTGACCAGCAATGTATCCAAAGGTCTGGTCGGTACTGTGATATTGATATATATATATATATATATATATATATATACAAAACACTCAAAGCGCTGACTCTTTTAACATCAATATTCAACTGAGCGGAAAAAACAGAGATAGAGAGAGAGAGAGAGAGAGAGAGAGAGAGAGAGAGAGAGAGAGAGAGAGAGAGAGAGATAAAATGATAATGAATTTTGATTTCAAATTTGGGTACAAGGCCAGCAAATCCAGGGAAGTGGATAAGTGGAGTGCATCGACTCCAGTGTTCAACTGCTACTCATGTTATCCACTTCGAAAGGATGAAAGGCAAAGTCGACCTTGGCAGAATTTGAATTCAGAACGCGAAGGTAAACGAAATACCGTTAAGCAGTTTGCTCGGCGTGCTTAACGGCTCCGCCAGCTCGCGGCCTCAACGATAATGGATACTAAGTACATCAAAGTTAATCATAATAAATAGCTTTAAGCAAACATTATCTAATTAAAAACCAAACAGCAGGTAACAGCGAGGTTTATAATGTCTTTTCTTCCTAAACGTCCTTATGTAAATGATTTAGATTCGCTGAAACAATGATGTGGAAGATGAAGCTGTAAACGTTGAAGTAAACTTACACGAATATCTAATATACGTGGTCTGATTAATTAGTATCCGTACTGTTGCCATAGTAACGAAGCTAAAGCACAGAGAGTAAAGCCACTTGGCACAGATTGATCTTGAACTCTGTTGTGCATGTGCTCTAAGTTTTAACGTTCTAGCTCACTTCTGCAACTTACAGCAGTGCTTGGAAGGAAGATGTGTAGTGTGTGATCGTCGCATTGACCATGATAGAGAAAGTTGAGCAGAGAATTTCCATCAAATTTTGTCTAAAGCTTAGCGATACCAGCTCAGAGGCCTACGCAAAGTTTTCGGAAAGTTTTCATCGTTCTCGACACAATCAAAGAGATCTTGTGCAACTGAAACCCCAGTGTCTTTTTAATCAGCAGAAAACAGTTTTGGCACAGACCTGGCAGACATGCGTCTCATGCCTAAATCTTCAGTGATAATGGATTGAACTGAACCGTAACTAATCTGCGTATCCTCTGATAACTCACGGATGGTGATTCGACGATTTCCCCTCATAGCTGCACGCACATCTGCGATGGTTTTCTCAGTTCTGCTGGTTGCGCGTCTCCCAGAGCGTTCGTCAATACCGAAATTCTTTCGGTCATCTTGGAAACGGCTGAACCATTCGTACATTTGTGTGCGGCTCATACACTCCTCTCCATACACTTTCTGCAACTTTGCGTAGGCCTCTGAGCAGGTATCGCCATGACAACTTTCACTGTCGTGGTCAATGTGACGATCACACGCTACACACGTTCCTTCCAAGCACTGCTGTAAACAGTGGAAGTGAGTTACAACGTTAGAACTTAGAGCAGAGTTCAAGGACAATCTTTGCTAAGCAGCTTCAGTTAGCGTGCTTTAGCTTCGTTACTACGGCAACAGTCGGGATAGTTATTGATCAGACCTCGCATTTGATACTCACTACATTCGATATACAAATTTTATTGTTTGTTTTTCGTGCAGATGGTGTATCAAAAAAATTAACATTGGTTGGCTCAGTAGTAAGAACGTCGGTCTCACAATCATGAGGTTATGAGTTCGATTCCCGGACCGAACTGTGTGTTGTATCCTTGAGCAAGTCATTTTATTTCATGTTCCTCCAGTTCACTTAAATGTAGAAATGAGTTGCGACGTTACCGGTGCCAAGCTCTATCGGCCTTTGTTCTTCCCTTGGAGAACAGTTTTGGCATGGAGAGAGGAGACTGGTATGTATGGGAGCTGCTGATTTTCTATAAACTACTTTGCCTGGACTTTCACCTCGTGGGGTAACTTTCTAGGAGAAATCCCATGATCATTCATGACCGAAGAGGGTCTTTAATATCATTTGAATATATTAATTATTTTCACTTATTGATATTTTATTTCTACTTAATAAATCTCTCAATACTACTTCGGTAAGTATGGTGAAGTCCTCTTTCCCCCGAGGAAATCTAATAAGGTGTAAACATGTGTATTGTTGTCTCCCTTCTTTGCTGGAATGATTAGATGTTAAGATAGGAAATCGAAGCTCAGTAATCTTTTCCATACATGATAATTATGTGTGTGTGTGCGTGCGTGTGTGTGTTTCTATGTGTTTCTATGTGTTTCTATATGTGAAACTGAAAGTAGTTACAAAAAGTATTCTGACTGTTTCAAAATATATGTATTTTCCACTTTAAACTCAAACACATACACACACCTTTCGTTCGTTCGTTCGTTCGTTCCTTTCTTTCTTTCGTTTTCTCCCCCTCCTCTCTCTCTCTCTCTATCTATCTATACATACATACATACATATGTGTGTGTGTATATATATATATATATATATATATATATATATATATATATATATATATATATATATATATATGTATTTATATATGTATATATATACATGTATATATGTGTGTGTAAGTGTGTGTGTGTGTGCAATTGCAATATACACCCACACTCTCACACACACAAACGGAAATGTAAATATACGAGCGACATAGAACACATTACTTGGTAAAGAGTTTATGCGTATATTTATCCAAACCGAAGTTTCCAAGACTTTTTTCTCTCACTCTCTCTCTCTCTCTCTCTCTCTCCGCTTCTTTCTTTCCACACACACACACACACACACACACACACACACACACACACACACTGACATACACTGAAGTGTGCGTGTATATGTCTAGACCACTCGAAAACAGAAAGCATTTAGACATCTGGTCATGAATTTCATCTTGTGAACAAGTTTACATACCGAGGTTCAAATATCAACAATGATTTAGAATTATATGATGTGATAAGTAAACAGAAAAGCCATGTAAATATATAGCATTTGAAATTCTTCGCCAACATTATTTGGATGTACAAGTATTTAGTCACACTGTCAAGAGGTTAAATGCAAACTCAACACGTTAGTAGTGCCACTGAAATTTACAAACAGGATGAGAAGTCGGTGACTAGACCGACGCTTTACTGTGATTGGCCATGTAGAGGATGTGTGGGTATCGAGAAAGATTAAAATATAAAATGTACTAAAAGTACATGAATTCAGTGAGCGGCGACAGATTCCATCTCCTGAAGAGAAGATGGGTTCCATTAGGATTATCAAACCCAATGTAACTGAGCTTGCTTTGGTTCAACGTGGTTTCAATCTCGGATTTCAAGTATTTTCTGTTATAGCTCCGGACCGACAATGCCTTGTTGGTAAATTTCCTTGACACTGAAACTTATTAGGGCGACCGAGAAGGTAGTAAAAGTGTTGTACAAGCTTTTGCCCTTAAAGCCATTGAAGTCTTATTTCATTCCTTGGTCCGTTTTGTATATTATAAAACCCTACGGCGATGGATGCATGGCGACGTGTGATCCGTGCGCATGCAAGGATAAAAGTAAAACAGAAGAACCAAGCTGAATGTGAGACGGCTGTCATCTAACAAAATAAGGCAATGATCATATATGTGTGTGTGTGTGTGTGTGTGTGTGTGTGTGTGTGTGTGTGTGTGTGTGTGTGTGTGTGTGTGTGTGTGTGTATAACCTGCTCACCCGAAGATGTGCAGATACGTAGCTCTTGTCGGATGTCATTAAATATTAATACAAGAATGAGTATATGTTCGATAACCAGTATTGGTGTTTTATGTCCCCAAGATACCAGGTTTTAAGAAAATAAATACTGGGATCGATTCGCTCGACTAAAATTCTTCAAGGTGGTGCTGCAGCATGGCCGCAGTCTAATGACTGAAATAAGTGAAAAATGTAAGATAAAAGGTAATCGTTTGTGCGGTACATTAGCTCGTTCTCTTCATCAAATCGACATTGCCCGTACAGGAGCACGGTGTGCCATGAGGTAAATGTCGAAGTGGTCGAAGAGCAAGGTGAAGGTTAGATTTCGTTATTACACAGATATCACATTAGAATTTTGAAATTCAACATAGGGCGTCCCCAGAAATATGCGACTGAAAATATCTGTGTGAAAATATTGTCAAGTGGCTAGCAGAAAACTGCCCTCCGGGCGGTCTTTCTGTTAGTGTATATATATATATATATATATATATATACAACGGGCTTCTTTCAGTTTCCGTCAACTAAATCTACTCACGAGGCTTTGTTCAGCCCAGGGCTATAGTAGAAGACACTTTCCTGAGGTCCCATGAAGTGAGACTGAACCCGGAACCATGTGGTTGGGTTCTAAGTTAAAATTCTGCTGAGGTCTCTGCACTAAAATATGTCAGTCGTCCAACCTAGAATATGGTATTTTTGGAATTTTCTCCTGGTAATGTTTTTCTTGCAGCTGTTTAAAAGGAACATTATGATCAAATGAACGCAATGACGCTTGAATTATGGGCAATGCCCCTCCCTCCAGACTCAACAATTAAAAAAAAAATGTACCATAATCTTTTTAGTTGGTCCTAATTCTTTGCTCTTTCTTTTATTTTCATCTTCGTACAAAAATAAATTATTCTCTTCTACTTCCACCCATTCGTTAAAATAGGTTCTCTCTAACCAACACACACACACACACACACACCCACCCACATACAGCTGGCACTCAATCGGTTACGACGATGAGGGTACCAACAAAACAGCCTGCTCGTGAAATTAACGTGCAAGTGGCTGAGCACTCCACAGACACGCGTGCCATTAACATGATTCTCAGGGATATTCAGCGAGACAGGGAATGTGCCAAATCTGGCCCTTTGAATTACAGACACTACTCATTTTTGAAAGCTGAGCGGGACTGGAGCAGCGTGAAAGAGAGAGTCTTGCTCAAGTACACAATGCGTCGCCGGGAATTGAACTCGCGACTTACCACAGACAAACACATAGACTTACACACCAACACACAACTACATACAGAAATACACATACCATCACAAACACGCAAAACAAGAGCAAATATTGACGGTGAAAAACGTGACGACAAAAAGAAGACAATACGTAAATTAAAAATACGTAAATTAAAAATAATGAATATGTATAAGAAGAGTTTGATGAAAGATCTAAGTGAAATATATATCTATTATACAAGATGATCTTCACCACAGAAAATTAGCAACCGTGTTGTTTTCGTGGGAGGACGTTGTTGTTGGCACTCCGTCGCTTATGACGTAAAGGGTTCCAGTTGATCCAATCAACGGAACAGCCTGCTCATGAAATTAACGTGCAAGTGGCTGAGCACTCCACAGACACGTGTACTCTTAACGTAGTTCTCAGGGATATTCAGCGTGACACAGTGTGACAAGGCTGGCCCTTTGAAATACAGGTACAACAGAAACAGGAAGAAAGAGTGAAAGAAAGTTGTGGTGAAAGAGTACAGCAGGGTTCACCACCACCCCCTGCCGGAACCTCGTGGAACATTAGGTGTTTTCGCTAAATAAACACTCACAATGCCCGGTCTGGGAATCGAAACCGCGAGGCCGTTGCCCTAATCATTGGACCATTGTGCCTCCACCGTGGGAGGACGAACATCTTATATAATGGACATTATTTCACTCAGTCGTATCACTAAAGTCTTTTTTATGTATAGACAGGAAGAAAAAAAATTGGCTGGATGCTCATGGA
>NC_142930.1:151938306-151943306 GCF_046866305.1 Octopus bimaculoides | reverse complement strand
GTGTATGTGCGTGAATGTATGTGTATGTGTGTGAATGTATGTGTATGAGTGAATGTGTGTGTAACACTTAAAAGTTGACGCATAGACGTTCTTAACTCATTGAAATTTCACGCTTCCCATATAATATTCAGCAAATTTATTGAAATTTTCCCCTTCCTTTAAAATACCCAGTAAGAGTTAGGAAAGAGGCACATTAAAAATAAACAACAAAACGAAAAAAAATCCAACAAAAATATTTCATAAGACAATGGAAGTGTTTAGTTAAAAAGACAGTCTTGTATTTATTTTGTAAATTAATTAAAAGTATAATGAGCAATGGGAAATTTCTTCAATGAGACAATAACATGAATATAGTTATTGCAGTTAACCTCTTGTATATTTTTAGGTACATTTTATCTTTTACTTTTATTAGTTATTGAATTACAGCCTTCAAAGGTTTTAGATGAACAAATCGACCCAGTACATCTGCTTTTATTCTTTTTTCTTTTAAATCTGGTAGTTATTGTATCGGCAAATTTTTCCGTACCGCTAGGTTACAGGAACGTAAACAAGCCAACACTTGGGATGTTTGTCTTGCCTTAACGTTTATTGTCCTCTTTAACAATTATATATCCGCTATATCGGAAATTTACAACGGCTCCATAACTACCATCTCGGCTATATATATATATATATATATATATATATATATATATATATAGTCGTTACTAAAGTGATTGAGAGTGCTAGTCAGCACCAGTATTGCTAGAAATAAGAACCAAAACAACTCTTATCCACATGTAACCACTTATCTAACCACTGACAAGGGAGACTAGCTCCTTACGGAGTCATATATCAACACTGATTTCAGATTTGATAAATCTTCATCAGTGATCCATTACTCCGTTGCCGAGGGTTTAAAACAACTCACCTTGTCAGCCATATAGAGAATACCATAGGAAACACTGACTGATTCCAAAAATGGTGAAGTGAGAATTATAGATTATTAAGGTGGCTATTCGCAGTTTACAACCGAAAGGCACAAATATACTCGTCACTAAAGGGACTGATGGGGCTAGACAAAACCAGTATTGCTAGAAATAAGAGTCAAAACAACTCTTAGCCACGTACAAGCACTTATCTACTCACTGACATTTTCGGAATCAGTCAAAATCGATCCCAGTGTTTCACTCCGAAAGGATGAAAGGCCAAGTTGACCTTGGCGGAATTTTAATTCAGAACGTAAAGAGAGACGAAATGCTGCTAAGCATTTTGCTCGGCGTGCTGACAATTCTGCCAGCTCACCAATGATAATAATAATAATAATAATAATAATAATAATAATAATAATAATAATAATAATAATAATAATTGTGGTAGGAGTAGCTGTGTGGCAAGTAGCTTGCTTACCAACCACATGGTTCCGGGTTCAGTCCCACTGCGTGGCACCTTGGGCAAGTGTCTTCTACTATAGCCTTGGGCCGACCAAATCCTTGTGAGTGGATTTGGCAGACGGAAACTGAAAGAAGCCCGTGTATATATATATATATATATATATATATATATATATATTTGTGTGTGTGTGTGTGTGTGTGTGTGTGTGTGTGTGTGTGTGTGTGTGTGTGTGTGTGTGTGTGTGCATGTTTGTGTGTCTGTGTTTGTCCCCCCAACATCGCTTGACAACCGATGCTGGTGTGTTTACGTCCCCATAACTTAGCGGTTCGGCAAAAGAGACCGATAGAATAAGTACTAGGCTTACAAAGAATAAGTCCTGGGGTCGATTTGCTCGACTAAAGGCGGTGCTCCAGCATGGCTGCAGTCAAATGACTGAAACAAGTAAAAGAGTTAAAGAGAGTATGAAATTGAACATTGAAAACCGAATGTAGTGGTTGTTAATGAAGAGAAACATCGTGTTATAATAGATATTGCATGTCTTGGTGATGACTGAGTATTGGAACGAAAAAAAAAAAAGTCAGATATGATCATTTGAACAAAATGTCTCTAATCATTGAAGAAGATGAGCGACGTATCTTTTCTTGTTAGCGTCCTGCAAACTGTCATTACGAAGCTCACAAAGTAGACTGAGAAATAGGAGAGAATCATCTACAAAAAAAATAACGATGCTTGGAACTTCACGAATCCTCTGCAATGACCTCAAATCTGAATGAAGTGTGTTACCTTAGTTCACTGCACCGCCACCTTTTTTCACTTGCGGTACACTTATATTCTTTTCAGAATTCGGCGGCACACCTAAACTAATAATATGTTAGAACTCCGTCGGTTACGACGTCGAGGGTTCCAGTTGATCCGACTAACGGAACAGCCTGCTCGTGAAATTAACGTGCAAGTGGCTGAGCACTCCACAGACACGTGTACCCTTAACGTAGTTCTCGGGGATATTCAGCATGACACAGTGTGACAAGGCTGACCCTTTGAATTACAGGCACAACAGAAACAGGAAGTAAGAATGAGAGAAAGTTTGTGGTGAAAGAGTACAGCAGGGTTCGCCACCATCCCCTGCCGGAGCCTCGTGGAGCTTTAGGTGTTTTCGATCAATAAACACTCACAACGCCCGGTCTGAGAATCGAAACCGCGATCCTATGACCGCGAGTCCGTTGCCCTAACCACTGCACCATTGCGCCTCCATGAACTAATAATACAATCAAAAGTATACGGAAAATATTATTTTCAGGTTACACTGCGGCACACCTAGCATCATGCCGGTTGCGGAGCACTGCCTTAGTCCACTGATTGTGGACAGCTGACGCTTCGTTGCATCCTCTCAGCAAAGGTGCAGGGTTAAACCATAATGATCTCTATTATAGGTCGAGGGCCTGAGATCTTAGGGTAAGAGTCTAAGTCGACCTCATTGACCTCAGTGTTCAAGTTTTTCTTATTTTATCGAACTCGAAAGGATGAACGAAAAAGTCAACATTGGCGGAATTTGAACCCATGTAAATAGCTGGAAGAAACGTTGCTAAGCATCTTCCGGCGGGCCCACGATTTTGCCAACCATAATAAATTGCTTCAAATTTTGGCACAAGGGTAGCGAATTTAGGGGAAGGGATAAGCCGATTACTTTCACCCTAGTGATCAACCGATAGTCATTCTATTGACCCAAATGAATGAAAGGCAAAATTGAACTGATTAAGTTTGATAGATCATATATATTTATACACACACGCACGCACGCGCGCGCATACACACACACACACAGGCACACACACGCACAGGCGCACACACATACTTATTTGAATGCACATGATGTAAATGATGATATTAATATATACGAAGCTGAAAGCACAAGTATGTATCTTCGCATGTATGTGCATATCTATGTATGCAAGTATCTACGTGTTTTCACGTATACATGTTGTTGTTGTTGGCACTCCGTCGCTTACGACATCGAGGGTTCCAGTTGATCCGATTAACGAAACAGCCTGCTCGTGAAATTAATGTGCAAGTGGCTGAGCGCTCCACAGACACGTGTACCCTTAACGTAGTTCTCAAGGATATTCAGCGTGACACAGTGTGACAAGGCTGACCCTTTGAAATACAAGTACAACAGAAACAGGAAGAGGAAGAAAGAGTGAGAGAAAGTTGTGGTGGAAGAGTACAGCAGGGTTCGCCACCATCCCCTGCCGGAGCCTCGTGGAGCCTTAGGTGTTTTCGCTCAATAAACACCTACAACGCCCGGTCTGGGAAACGAAACCGCGATCCTATGACCGCGAGTCCGCTGCCCTAACCACTGGGCCATTGCGCCTCTACACGTATACATGTATGTATGTATGTATGTATGTATGTATGTATGTATGTATGTATGTATGTGTGTGTGTGTGTGTGTGTATGTATGTATGTATCTATCTATTTATGCAACTAAGTATGTATGTATGTATGTATGTATGTATCTATGCAACAATGTATGTATGTACGTATGTCTGTATATATGAATGTTGTATGAATGTGTGCATGTATGTATGTATATATGCGTGCATATGATGTGTGTATACATACATACAGCATACATACATTCATACGTACGTACGTATGTATGTATGTATGTATGTATGTATGTATGTATGTATGTATGTATGTATGTATGTATGTATGCATGTATGTATGTACGCATACATGCTTTCATTTACAAGTTACATATATATATACAGTTAGATGAAAATTAGAGCTAAATAGAATCTTACCGCTCTCAGCTGTAGAAACAAAAAAATATGACTAGAGGCATATGACTCGCCTTGTTTACATATATGTAAATGTTGACAGTGATGACGGCAACACAGCGACGACGACGACGAATAGAACAATGACAGTGTTTATGAATGGGACAATGAGTATGGTATTGATGTAGGTGATACTGGTGATGATGTTGATGAACCTGTTGATGGTGATGGTGATGATGGTAGCTCAAAGTCTGTTAACTAGACCAGAAAGCACTATCTCTCTCTCTCTCTCTCTCTATCTATCTATCTATATGTCTGTCTGCCCGTCTGTCTGCCTGTCTGCCTGTCTGTCTGTCTGCCTGTCTGCCTGTCTGTCTGCCTGTCTGTCTGCTTGCCTGTCTGCCTGTCTGCCTGCCTGTCTGTCTGCCTGTCTGCCTGTCTGCCTGTCTGTCTGTCCGTCTGTCCGTCCGTTTGTCTGTCCGTCTGTCTGT
Source organism: Octopus bimaculoides (assembly GCF_046866305.1). Classification (NCBI taxonomy): domain Eukaryota; kingdom Metazoa; phylum Mollusca; class Cephalopoda; order Octopoda; family Octopodidae; genus Octopus; species Octopus bimaculoides. The sequence continues at coordinate 151,938,661 of NC_142930.1, read as the reverse complement.
CACTCTCTATGCATTGGTGAGTTACGCAGTTAATAGTAGCAGTCGTAGTAGTTGTAGTAGTAGTGGTAGAAATTGATGTAGTAGTTGTAGCAGTAGTAGTTGTAGTCGTAGTAGTTGTAGTGGTCGTAATGGTAAGAGGAGGAGGAGCAATTGCAGCAGTAGTAGTAATAACAACAGCAATAATGGTATTTTATTACTACTACTACTACTACTACTACTACTACTACTACTACTACTACTACTACTATTACTACTACTATTATTATTATCATTATTATTATTATTATTATTATTATTATTATTATTATGAGTATTGTTATGGTCAGGCGGTCTATCTGCTGTCAACACCCGTTGA
>NC_142930.1:151913306-151933306 GCF_046866305.1 Octopus bimaculoides | reverse complement strand
CATAACAATGGCTGACCGGAAGTTAGAAATTCTTTTTTCAGGAGAGCTAAGAAAAGGGGGAGATAACAAACGGTGATCGAAGAACGAGGGGCTGTGTGTGTGGGAGATAGAATGCTAGTGATCTTGACGTATGTAGTGTGAAAATGGGGAAGGGAGAAAGGAGTTGGTCAGTTGTAGTGTGTGCGTGGTGTGGTGCGAGGGTATGTGAGGGTGTTGGGAGGTGGGGAAGGCATGGGTGGAGTGTGGGTTAGGCTGAGGGTGGGGTAGAGGTAGGGGTATGTGGGTAGGGGGTGGGTGGTGGGTGTAAGGAATTGGATGGGGTGGAGTGGGAAGGTAGAGTAGGAGTGTGTTGGGGAGTGGTGGGATGAGCTTATTAGGGGGTGTTGACGATGAAGGGGGAAGGGGAAGGTGGATGTAAGAGAGGGGGAAGGTGGGTATGGGAGGGGAGAGAAAGAGAGGAAGAGAGGAGAGAGGGTGGGTATAAGAGAGGGAAGGTAGATGTGAGAGAGGGGGAAGGTGGGTATGGGGGGAGAAAGAGAGGGAGAGAAAGAGAGTAAGAGAGAAGAGAGTGAGAGAGAGGGAAAGAGAGAAGAGAGTGAGAGAGTAAGGGTGAGAGAGTAAGAGAGTAAGAGTGTAGAGAGTAAGAGTGAGAGAGAGGGAAAGAGCGAAGAGAGTGAAAGAGTAAGGGTGAGAGAGTAAGAGAGTAAGAGTGTAGAGAGTAAGAGTGAGAGAGGGGGAGTACGAGAGAAGAGAGTGAGAGAGAGTAAGAGAGAGGAGAGAAAGAGTAGGGGTGAAGAGAAGTGGGAGTGAAGAGAAGTAAGAAGAGAAGTTGGAGTGAAGAGAAGTGGGAAGAGAAGTAGGAGTGAAGAGAAGTAAGAATGAAGAGAAGTAGGAAGAGAAGTAGGAGTGAATAGAAGTAGGAGTGAAGAGAGGTGAAGAGACGTACAAAGAAGTAGGAGTCGGAGCAGGAGGGGAGGTGGGGGAGGGGGAGAGATGGGTGGTAGATGGGAGGGTGGGGGAGAGAGGCAGGAGGAGGGGGTTAGATGAAGAGGGGAAGGGAGTTGAGCCCATGTGGCGCAAAGGAGCGAAGAGAGAAGATTAATCCCTGTTCACGGCGCAAACGGGAGTCCGGATGGCCCCTGTGCATGGACAATCCAAACACGGACAGGTGTTGCTGCAAGGAGTGGCCGGCAGAACGGAAGTGGCGTGACACCGGGGTGTCATTGCCAACGTTGATGTCTCGGAGGTGTTCCGCGAATCGGTCGGCCAGGCGGCACCCCGTTTGTCCGATGTACAGAGAATGGCAGAGAGAGCAGGAGAGGATATATATATATATATATATATATATATATATATATATATATATATATATATATATATATATATATATATATATATATATATATATATATATATATATATATATATATATATATATATTGTGGTATTTGGGGATGGTCATGTTGCCAGTTTAGCCAATAAAAACACACGCACTATATATTTGGTGTTTACTTGCTTCAGATTTATTGTATATTAATTGTATTTCGGCCAGAGTTCTTTCGTCATACTTCTGTGACCTCATCAGTGGTCCTTTGCTTTCTTCTTTCTTTTTTGTGTATCTCTCCTTACTAATGGTCTGCCATTTTGTATTCCTGTTGCATGTGTCTTTATTTGTGCATGCGTATATCCCTGTGTGTGTCTGTGTTTAGTAAGTGTGTATGTGTGGGAATGTGCCTGCATTATCAGTATTCCTGTTTATACACGTTCGTTTAATTTACTTTTATTTATTTTATTCATTTGTTTATATCTACTTACGTTTTCTTTTCTTTCTATATTTTTTCTATTTAAGTTAATTTAATTTATTTTGTTAATGTATATAATTATCTAATTCAATTTATTTATCTGTGTATTGTATTATATTCATATTATTATCAGTTTATGAGGATCTTATTCTGTCATAGGTTGTGGTGTGTTGGGGTGTATGCTAGTGTTTCATTCTAGTTTCCTATTCAGGCTAGGTTTATCTTTTATCATCTGTGTAGCTTCCGTAATTTGTCTAAGCGTTTCGTTTGTTCTATGTGTGAACAAGATTTAAACTTGTATGCTGTTGAGTGAGCCCCCGTGTTCCTGCTCGGCGTGCTGGTACAGAACGGATGAGCTCTTCTCTTCCTTAAGTTCCCTCCAATGTAATTTACTCGCTCTCCTATGCTCCGCGCTGTCTCCCCTACGTACGTCGTTGTCTTGTCACTGCACTGTACATGCGTATATTCTTACATACATATATATGCCTGTATATATATGTATGTATATGTATATTTATGAACATAAATATTTTTTCTCTCTCCGTTTTTTTTCGTTCTCTCTCCTTGTTTTTCCTCTTCATCCTTTCTACTGAAGAGCGTAGGCTCGAAACGTCAAAGACATTTTCATTCTCCCCGAGCGTCAAAATAATACACCTGCTTGTTGTCCCCTAACCTGTCTTCGTCTTTTGTTTTCTGTAAATTTGAAGTATATATATATATATATATATATATATATATATACTTCAAATTTACAGAAAACAAAAGACGAAGACCATGTGGTTGGTAAGTAAGCTATATATATATAAAGTTACTTAAGGATGTGCGGGAATAACACCTGACATCCCTGCTCTAATCGTTTTAAGCATAAGTCCTCATCGGCCTCTTATTCAGGAACCTTCAGTTGACATGCGATACGTTGTAATAATTTTCTTTTCGTCCCATCATACGAATTTATTTCCTCCAGTAAACCCTATTGCATCCAGACATAACATGTTGTAAGTACGCTCACACACTGTGTGGTTTGTTTGATTTCAATAGTATATATTGCGAAATCAGTATTTGTCTACGTGATTTTCGGTGGGGTTTTACCGTTTATATTTGTGTACCTGTTTGAAGTAAAAGCGGGTGTGAGAAAAAAATAAAGAAAGAAAGAAAAAAAGAAAAAAAACAAAAACCGAATACTTGTCATAATATTTAAAATAGCTTGTTTGGTATAAGAAACTTTAAAACAACATCAAGAACAAACCCAGAACAACAAGAGCAAAAGAAATATTATCCGCTCTAAAGAGGACAAATTATCGTGCTGATATCGGAGTCGATGCTATTATTGTTGTTGGCAGTTGTGGTGGTAATGCTTACGATGGTGGTTTTTGGGAAAGGCAATTTTAAGAGGCGAAACAACACAGTAACTAAATTCTAATCAACAACAGCAACGACAACAACAATAATGTGAAGAACAAAAGTAACAGCAAGTGAAGTAGTAGAGCGAGCTACTTCAAACAAACGACAATGGGATTTAGTACATACGGAACGGAAAGAAGTAAAGATATATTGACAAAAGGAGTGTAACCAAAGAAAGAGTTATATAGTTGAAAGATATTGTAAATTTGCATGTGTGTGTATGTATGTATGTATGTATGTATGTATGTATGTATGTATGTGTGCGTGTGTGTGTATCTAAGTATGTATGTATGTACGTGTGTGTGTATGTATGTATGTATGTACGTGTGCGTGTATGTATGTATGTATGTATGTATGTATGTATGTACGTGTGCGTGTGTGTGTATCTATGTATGTATGTACGTGTGTGTGTGTCTATGTATGAATGGATGTATGTAGGCGTGTATGTGTATATTGATGTATGTATGAATGGCGTAGTGTGTATGTACGTATGCATGAATGATGTATGATATAAGTATGATGTATGTACACATGATGCAAATATGTATGGTATATGTATGTATGGTATATGTATGTATGGTATATGTATGTATGGTATATGTATGTATGGTATATGTATGTATGGTATATGTATGTATGTATGGTATATATATGTATGGTATATGTATGTATGGTATATGTATGGTATATGTATGCATGTATGGTATATGTATGTATGATATATGTATGTATGGTATATGTATGTATGGTATATGTATGTATGGTATATGTATGTATGTATGGTATATGTATGTATGTATGGTATATGTATGTATGGTATATGTATGTATGTATGGTATATGTATGTGTGTCTATGTGTGTATGTATAGACATCTTATACATCTGCGAATACATAAGAGGCAGCGAGGGAGGTGGGATGGAAAGGAGGAAGAGTCAGAGGTGATATTCAAACGAGAAGTTATTTGTATATCTACATAAGTACACACACACACACACACATACACACACACACACACACACACACACACACACACACACACACACTCACACACACACACTCACACACATATATAAATGTATATAAATATATATATGTATATTTATACTTATATATATATATATATATATATATATAGTTCAAAAACACAATAACAAAAAAACAAAAAAACAACAAAGTGAGGACGTGATATATATATATATATATATATACACAAATACATGTATACATATGTATGTATGTATGTATGTATGTATGTATGTATGTATGTATGTATTTATGTATGTATGTATGTATGTATGTATGTATGTATGTATGCATGTATGCATGTATGTATGTATGTATGTATGTATGTATGTATATATGTATGCGTGTGTATGTATGTATGCATGTATGTATGTATGTATGTATGTATCTATCTATCTATCTATCTATCTATCTCTTGGTTATCACATCTGCTTAACACGTAGTGGGTCGCGAGTTCGAAACTCGCTGGAACCTATTCTTCTGACGCTTCTCCAGCATTGCCATAATCTTAGGGATGAAACATCTAAAAGAATAAAAGAATAAAATAATGAAAGAATAAATATATACGTATATTATACAATAAAGATAGATAAACAGATTGGTAAATACAGAGATGAAGTTGGAAATGAAAAGATAGATAACTATAAAGATATATAGATTATTGTATGGACAGATAGATGATTATGAAAATATATACTTAAACAGGTAGATAGGTAGATACACAGGTTAATAGATTAGGAAATACGTAGGTTGGTAGATAGCTGGGTTGACAATGAATGTGACTAGCAGACTAAATGATATACAAGATGGTTTGTGTTTTTCAGTGTGTGTTTGTGTACGTTTGTGAGTGTATGTGTGTGTGTGTGTGTGTGTGTGTGTATGTGTGTGTGTGTGTATGTTTGTGAGTGTATGTGTGTATATGTGTGTGTGCATGTGTGTATATACCTCTATATGTATACACAAATACAGATACATGTGAGAATGTAAACATGTGTGTGTGTGTATGTATGTTTGTGAGTGTATGTGTGTATATGTGTGTGTGCATGTGTGTATATACCTCTATATGTATACACACATACAGATACATGTGAGAATGTAAACATCTGTGTGTGTGTGTGTGTGTATACATGTGCACTCACATACGTATATACATACACACGTATATGTATATATATATATATATATATATATATATATATGTATATATATATATATATATATATATATATATATATATGTATATATATATATACATACATTGTATGTATATATGTATACATATATAAATACATACATTATATCCATATGTTCACACATGCACACACACAAACACACACGCACACACACACACACACATACACACACACATACGGATCGTTGTAAAACTAAATAATATAAATTCAAACACCTGTAAAGAGATATATAGAGTGATAGACACAAAGGTAAATACTTAACTATGTACATGTGTATATATATATATGTATGTACACACACATTCACACAACCACATTGTTACACGCACATATCTGGTTGGGGAAGAGAGGAAGAGAGGGAGAGAGAGATAGATAGATAGATAGATAGATAGATAGATAGATAGATAGATAGATAGATAGATAGATAGAGAGATACCTAGACCGATAAAATGATAAAGAACAGACGAGGTAATCAGGAGAAGCCAAGATCACGGAAGATCACGCAAATCTGTCAGAAAAGCCAGTGAACACGCCAAGTTGCCACATTTTCAAAGAGATGTGAGTCTGTTTAGTTGTGATTAGTATCCACGCTATCAACCTAGATTACAGAATTGGAGTTCTTATTGTTTGCATATCATTAACTTTTATAACAGGACACATATTTATTACAGAACATTTGTTGCTTCTTCTTTGTATACTATTTTCTGCTACATCATTCTTCTCTAGCGACACGTACATACGTATGTACGAATTTGTGTAGCTGTGTATGTATATATATGTATTTATATATGTACGTATGTAGGTACTTATTTATGTATGTATGATTAGAGTTTTAGAGCCGTGTTTTCAGTGGCAAAGTTGGAAATAAAATATACTAAAAACAAATATCCTCTGTACCACCAGTCACCCTTTAAATTATATATGTATGTATGTATGTATGTATGTATGTATGTATGTATGTATGCATGTATGCATGTATGTATGTATGTATATGAAGGCGCGTGGCTTTGTGGTTAAGGTGTTTGGCTCATTATCGTAAAGCCGTGAGTTCGATTCTCAGCGACGTGTTGGGTCCTTGAGTGAGACACTTAATCCACTCAGCTGGCAAAAATCAGTTGAACTTGTATTTCAAAAGGCCAGCCTTGTCACAATCTGTGTAATGCTGGATCACTCTGAGATCTATGTTACGGGTACGCGTGTCTATGGAGTATTCAGCCATTTGCACGTTAGTTTCATGAGCCGACCGTTCGGTTGATCGAATCAACTGGAACATTCGTCGTCGTAACCGGGCCAAGCTACGCCATGACATGTATGCATGCATGTATGTATGTATGTATGCATGTATGTATGTATGTAGGTATGTATGTATTTGTGTTTCTTTTATTAGTTAAATTTTTCGTAGAAAAACGGTGATGATTTCTAACAAAGAAAACTATTGCTTGAAGTTAGATAAAAACCAACAATAAAGAACTACATGTTGGTCATTAGAAAATCTTGTATACCTTTAATACTCCGCTTTCAGACTTCTTTGCGAAGTGTGCCGTTAGCTGGTAACTTCCTTTTCGAGATTGCCACTTAATCATAACAACTCCAAACCAGTTCTATATTTAAGAGATGAGGAATTATGTACATTACTTACATTACTTACATTATTTACATTCGACGGATATTTGTCCTCATCTTGTTTGTTGTTAAGACAACGTTTCGGCTGATATACCCTCCAGCCTTCTTCAGGTGTCTTGGGGAAATTTCGAACCTGGGTTCTAATTCCTAAGATGACCGTGGCCATATGGCGTAGTAGTTAAGAACGCGGGCTATTAACCCCAAGATACCGAGTTCGATTCCAAGCAGTGACCTGAACAATAATAATAATAATAATAATAATAATAATAATAATAATAATAATAACAACAACAACATCGAAATATACCTTAGGAATGAGAACCTAGGTTCGAAATTTCCCCAAGACACCTGGAGAAGGCTTGGAGGGTATATCAGCCGAAACGTTGTGTTAACAACAAACATGATGAGGACAAATATCCACCGAATGTAAATAATGTAAATTCCAAACCAGTTATGGGAAAAACTTGGGACAGAGAGTGTCCCGGATTTCTGGATTTTTCAGTTTTCTAGAAACAGTCTAAAATATACAGTGTACTTAAGATATAAAATAAGCAATGAAAAGTAAAGAGCTAAATTGTATTTAGCAGATTCAAATTAGAACACTTTCAAAAGCGACCTTAGTCTGATATTTATTAATCCACTGAAGATTCTTTAAGTAAATAACACTGTACCATATATACATTATAATTCTTTTATTCTATTACTTGTTTCAGTCATTTGACGGCGGCCATGCTGGAGCCCCACCTTAAAGAGTTTTAGTCGAAAAAATATTTTCTGCAACCCTAGAACTTATTCTACCCGTCTCTTTGCGGAACCGCTAAGTTACGGGTACGTAAATACACCAGCATTGGTTGTCAAGTGATGGTGGGAGGACAATCACACGCACACACACACACACACACACACACACACACACATGTACATATACGACGGGCTTCTTTCAGTTTTCGTTTACCAAATCCACTCAAAAAGCTTTGGTCGGCCTGTGGCTATAGCAGAAGATAATTGCCCAAGGTGACATTCAGTAGGACTGAACCCGGAACTAGGTGGCTGAGAAGCAAACTTCTTACCGTACAGCTGGATGAAAATTAAATGAAGAAAAGTAGAGCACATGATTTTATTTCACAAATACAGTTAACCATTCATTAATTCTAAAGCAGAGTATGTTTAATTTTTAACAATTCAATAAAAAAACCAAAATACAACGTAAAGAACAATTATTTTTAACACACCATATACAAATTAAACAAATTCAAAAATTTCAAAGGGCATGCTTACTCAGTAGAGGGTATAGCATTTTACATGGTGTTGTTCAGTATTCCCGGATTTCTGGAAGTCAGTTAAGAGGTCCGGTACTGTATCAATATACATAAGTGTACCAAAGGCGGCGAGCTGGCAGAAACGTTAGCGTGCCGGGCGAAATGCTTAGCAGTATTTCGTCTGCCGCTACGTTCTGAGTTCAAATTCCGCCGAGGCCGACTTTGCCTTTCATCCTTTCGGGGTAGATAAATTAAGTACCAGTTATGCACTGGGGTCGATGTAATCGACTTAATCCCTTTGTCTGTCCTTGTTTGTCCCCTCTGTGTTTAGCCCCTTGTGGGCAAAAAAAAAAAAAAAAATATATATATATATATACATAAGTGTACCAATAAATATAGTTAGAAATATAAATTTATAATATGGATAGAGAATCTGAAAGCTTCGAAGGAACTGTCTGTAATTATTATCTTTCTCACTGGTTTTGAAAGAAATATTTATATCTGCACAACAGCTTTCCTCTATGGTCGAACAAAATTTCTCTTTCTGTCCCAAACAATTATATCAGCTCTGTTATGTTCGATTTAAACGCAAGTTTTGATAGGAATGTTCTGCCAATATACAGGTTGGGCCAAAAGTCACGCACCAAAACAGTTGACATTTTATTTATATTAAGTTATTATTATTATTATTATTATTATTATTATTATTATTATTATTATTATGTTGTTTTTTCTTCTTTCTTCAAATTTTCTTCCATTTCTTGTCGATTGTTTTCCGTACACCTAGGGCAGAGAAGCTCATTGTATGCATTCCCAGTTTACATACGCAAATTCACAGGAAAAATATGTATGTAAAAAAATTAATAAAATATAAATTCATCAATGGATGTTGTTTTCACAGCGATAATGCTCTTCGCAGTACATGAGTCGTTCCAGTTAACACGATTTTTTACACTTCCTGTAGGGATGGTAGGCCTGGTATCATTTTCAAATAGGTTTCAGTACTTTTTTTTTTTAATCATTCCTAGAGATCCTGCAATCACTGGTGTGGTAGACGCCTTGAGATGCCACATTTTTTCAATTTCTATTAGCTTGTTCGGTTAAGGAGATACTTGAGTTTGTTCGAAGGCTTCGTAGCGCGGTTTTTCTCGTGTACTTGATGGCTTGGGATAAAAATTGGCCCTTTCACATCTTGTATAAGCAATACCGAATGCCTTCATGCACTACCTGCCTGATAAGAAACTCAGACACTCCCATATCCCTGGCGATGGACCTGATTGACTTGGAAGGATTGTTGTCAATCATGGCCTGGATCTCACCAGCAAATTCAAGAGTTCTTTTCTTATCAGAATGATCAGAGTGCGTTTTCCGAGCTGCCGTACCTTCGGAATCACTATTAGACTCACCCAACTCTTTCCAAATCCTCTGCACTCTCCTCAAATTGACATTCAAGTACTCTGAAATGTTGGTATTGCACCTTCCGGCGCGATTACCAAGCAGTACAGCATGTCGTTTCCAAATTTCTGGAAGTATGAATTGCGTCATGGTGCTGTTTTTCTCACTATGTAGTCGATAAAATCAAAAACAAACAATGCATATGCGTGAAATAAAAAAAAATATAAAATGGCGACAATTTACTCATCACACTCTGTATATCTGTATTATCAAGGGGACAATTATAATCCTGGCTGTAACCTCATTAGCGCATTATATATATATATATATATATATATATATATATATATATATATATATCGGAATAAGCACATAAATGTGAAACGGTGGAAAAAAAGAGTCCTCAAATACCAGAGGTAGAGTAGTATGCTTTAAATAAAGTATATATATATATATATATATATATATATATATATATATATATATATATATATATATATATATATATATATATATTCGCACGGTTCCATACTTAGATGCATACTTACTCTAGGCCGTACGTATACACATAGACATACACGCGCAAAAAAACATGCACACATGCATAAGTATGCACATACTTTTAACATGCTTATAGTTGAGAAAACCAGACACCAGATATAGCATATACACACGTAAATGTACAAAGATTGTGCGGAAACTGTGCATAATGCTATACATACATACATACATACATACATACATACATATATACACACACATACATACATACACACACATACATAATGCATATATATAGATAAATATACATATAAATATACATACATATATATACATATGCATATATACATATATATATATGTATATGTGTGTGTATATATATATATATACATATGTATGTATATGTATACATACACACACACACACACACACACACACACACACACACACACACACACACACACACACACACACACACACACATAAGCACTTGTGCAAATTTATACAAAAATCAATTTATTCAAAAAAAGAATTTAGAATGTGCAAAATTACCAGTTTACCGAAATACGAAAATATAAAAATATAAAAATATAAATATGAAAACTTGTGAGATTAAAGAAATGTAAAAGTTATTGAATTATATAGTTGCGAAATTGTAAAATTTGAAGACTGTCAGGTATAGAAATTGGAAATGCAAATTATGGGATGCTCAAAACAAAATGCAAAATTCTGAATGCAAAACCAAATGCAAAATGCAAAGAAATATAAAATTATGGGAATATAAAGAGATAGGGATATAGAGAGATACGTGAATACAAAGCACGGGGTCTTGAAAAATAAAATGCAGAAGGTACAAGTATACAGGCTTACAAAATTACAAATATGTAATTTATGCGTTGTGAAATACTGCGCTATAAAATTTACAAATTTAAAGTGTGGGATGGATGGGGTACGGAGTATCGGCGTACTACAAAACAAATAATTATAAATATCCCCACTTCAAAATTATCAACGCTAAATTACCGAATGTGTAGCGGACACAAATGCGAGGTAGACCAGGGCTAAAGGTAATGGTAGGATCGTACTGATATGGAATCGTGATGATGCAGATACACGTTATAATATGTGGATGCATTCCTCCACATATTATAACGTGTATCTGCATATTATAACGTGTATCTATTATAACGTGTATCTATTATAACGTGTATCTATTATAACGTGTATCTGTACGGGCGATTGAGACTTTGTGGGTCAGGAAACCTGGCGTGTCGGCGAGTGATGGCAGGTAAGTTTGTGCAAGGGATGAAGTGATGCGGGATTATGACACTATTATTAAGAAATGTTTAGTATACTGTATGACATTGATTACTGTCAGATTGCTGTTTTAGACTTGAATAGGGACATGAGTTTGTGCGCGTAGGGGAAAATTATATAACTGCTTGTTAATGCGTGTCAATGCTTCTCAATGCATAGAATCATGAGCAAAAACTCCTCAATACGAATAACTGATCAATATAAGAATGAATTGCAGCTGAGCCTTTTAGCCTATCAAAATTTAATGGTATCATATAGAACGTTCATCTATGTGCGTAGGATTGGAAAAGTTAGAAATTGTTTGGAAATAAATACGTAATAGGATTGACAGTTGATAATAGTGGTAGTAAAAAAAATGGGAATGGTACAGGCTACCGACTGGTGGATATAAATGAATAAATAAATAAATAAACATATATTTATATATGTATGTATGTATCTATATGTTTATGTTTAAAATTTACCTGACGATGGTGAGTTTTTTTGCCATTATGTAATCTAAGAATGCATCAGTAAAATGCTACCGAAACAGGTGTTGTGAATTTTGGGCACCACTATATATATGTTTATACATACATACATACATACATACATAATACATATACAGACATATATATATGTATAAGTGGAAGTGGTAAATGAAATGAGAAAGAAAAGAGGAATAATAGAAGAATGGAAGGAGAAACGAAAAACCAGAAAAAGAAAATGAGACAGTAGAGTAAAAGCGAAAATATAAAGGAAGCAGTTCTGTTTATAAAGTAGTTGTCAATGTTGAGCGTAAAGTGAATGAAGGAAACATTGCCTGAAGGAGAAGTCGAAGAGAGAACAAAATATGTAATAAAGCGTTGGCTAGAGATGTAAATGCTGACTGTAAAGTATTATATGTATCTGTATGATTTTGTATGATTTTAGAGAAATATATGGGAATGTATACCGGTGATGCAAATATTATGATGTTTTCAAGTAATAGAAGTAGCACTGTTGTATGGACATGTTTAACAAGTGTAGTGAAATTAGGTAGAGTTTTAATAATGAAGTACTTTGTAATTCTTCAGCGAAGTTGAATCGAACTTTTTATTTAAGATATTTTTTGAAAGAGACAACTTATAGATTTGTCTTTAAGTTAACCTCCAGCATTTTCTCTCAGTGTCATGGTTCAAAAATTTCCATTTGATGCGAGACTAGTGTTTATCTTTCAAGCCCCAAATGTATTTATAATTTGTATAAATAATTGTAATATGGTTAGGCAATGCACAGTACGGCATTCATATCAATGACAAGCAGCCGTAAAAGGGAAAACAAGCCACCCCTTCCGTCCGTGGACTGTGGTAACTCCGTAGGCAAGTGTTAGAAACCCTTTAGTATCCTGTGCCAGGGATGCTATGAAAAGGCCGGTAGCAGGACATTGGATAGCCGAGGAGGCAGAGGCCTTCTCGACTAAAGGCTTGAAAATTACTCCGGCCAAGTGGAAGATCTGTACCATCGGACAAAGGTTGGGTGTCAACTAGGATGTGAGCTGCTACTACGGGGTAGCCTCAGCGTCGATCAGATTCGTTGCACTCTTGTATGCCATTTGGTACCTGGCATGGAGGCCCAGAGAGGCAGTCTGGTGGAAGGAAGACGCTAACTGCCTTACTCACAGTCCAAGGTGTTTTGTTCTGAAGAGAATAGTCAACGTTGACCTACGATGGACAGCCGACCATGATTAGGCAGTACTTAAATATTATATATATATAATAAAACAAAAACGCAATCGCGGACGATAAAACATCCAGATAGATAGACGACACAGAGGCGGACAGGAAAAAAAAATTAGAGGGACAGGAAAAAAGACGGGTAATTCATGGCCTTCTTTCGTCAGTCAAGTTACCAGATGTCCTTACAGTTTCGGGCAGTTACACTTGAGACTGTTCGATATATAAGTATTTGTGTGCATGATAGCAAGCGTGTGACATTGTAATAAAGACAGTTGTGCACATAAGCATATGATAAACACATTCTAAAATACTATTAAATTTCATTCAATTTTAAAAAAGGTAAAATCGGACAGAACTTATGGGAAGACCTGATATAAGCGGGCATATTTTTATTGTACAATCTCTGTACTACCAAACGCAGCTCCGTGGGAGGTGGAAAATAGCTGTTTTTACTGTTTTCTTTTCTATTGAAAGAGCTCTAAGTAAATATATGTTCAGTTACTAGTAGTGTATTATTTCCTTTGTTATGCATATTTATAAGTCCTGAGGTTTCGGTACAGTATTTGCATGTTTTTACAAAATTTCCAAGATATCTACTATTGTAGGTGTTTGTAAGTTTGCTTTGTGTTTTCATTTAATACATTCATGTTATCATTATTTCCAGACCTGTATATTTGGATAGATTCTCTGTTTTATAAAGAGATTCACTGTATATAGAGTTTTACCACCATAAAAGAACGTTCTGACACGCTTTATGTCTGTTTATGTTTGGTGAACGAGGTTGGCATAGAATCAACACTAGCTTTCAAGAAGAGTAAGAAGACGGGAAAATTGGTGGAATGATGTGCATCACACACACACACACGCACACACACACACACACACACACACACACACACACACACACACACACACACACACACACACACACACACACACACACACACTGGTTAGCTAAAACATGTTTTGACATATTTTAACTTCTAAAAGGAATTTCATCAACATTACTATTTGTCCCTAGTTTTGTATTGTCCCTATTTGTTTTGTGTTTGGTCCTTGTGGTCAATGAAGAAACGATTCTTCTTCTTCTTCTTCTTCTTCTTCTTCTTCTTCTTGTTATTATTGAGTGAGAGAGCAGTGCATGCCATCAAAGTGATAATGGGGTAAAATATATGAAGCCCAGAATTCTCATCATGACTACCCGTCTGATAAGGGTACACCAGGCAAATGCATCACAACCATATGTGCGCCACATGGTGATCTCATATCAAGATAAACAGCGCATGACCTTGCAGGTGGGGCCCAGTTAGAATTTTCTTCAGGTCAAATAGCCCATCCCGTTCAAAAGGCCCCTGAATGAGGATTGTTTAAGGATGTTGAACGAAACATCCATGTTTCCAGAAATGAATTATTCAAACCCTAAAGAATTCCTCTCAACACATGGCTATGATACTCCCCCACTACTCCTGCTCGTGATCAGAGATGCACATATCGTCAGTCACTAAGGGACATGCTCAACTGCTTAAGGTCAAACAACTGTCAAGCACATCTGTGGTATCGAGCAGAATATATGCTGTAGCCTATTTTTATACCAAAGCATTATTGTTATCATTATTATTATTCGCTGCTGACGTCGTCAGACATATTTCAAAATCATCTTTTGAACCACTGCCTTATACCACATACAGTGGCATGAATTAATATTAAAAAAAGAAAAAACGATTACAAAATGTTTTGAATAATTTTGAAGATTTGCTCAGATGTGCTTCAAAGACGAAAATATGTTTTATTTTTGGGTAAATTATATTTCTCCTTGTTTTTTCTTTTTTTATCCACGTACACATAAAATGTATAGTGAAGAACCTGTGAAAAAAATTTTAAATCAAGAAAAGAATATGG
The DNA here is from genome assembly GCF_046866305.1 of Octopus bimaculoides. NCBI lineage: Eukaryota > Metazoa > Mollusca > Cephalopoda > Octopoda > Octopodidae > Octopus > Octopus bimaculoides. The sequence goes on along the minus strand of NC_142930.1, from coordinate 151,918,195 downwards.
CAAAAATATTGAACAGACAAGGTACATATGCTTTGAAAGAAAAAATGAAAATTAATGACATCTCTATAAATATGTAACTGGTATAAACAACACTAGCAAATTTGTTTAGCGACTGCGATAAGAGCAGCGGCATTAACTCATAAATCATGTAAAAATGTGAGCAAAAGTTTTTGAAGTTGGTAGTTTTGCCTGTTGTCAATGCAACAGGAAAGCTGGACATGGCGAAGTAAGTCATCTGGCAGAACGGTGAAATGAGCCAGTACCTCTGAGCCTGAGAATTATTTCTAAGAAATGGCAAGGAGAACTGTTACGTGTTTTTGCATACTGAAAAAAAAAAAGCGGTAATTTTAAGTTGCCCTCAAAAGAGCTTCTGGAAGTGATTCTTTTCTATGTGAGAATTCACTATATAGTGAATTGTTTTGTTGGTACTGGAACCGAAGACACAACTAAAAAGTAAAAAGAAATTAGGGGGCATATATTGGCTCGTACATCTGTATTTTAAAATCTGGTCTGAGATATACAAGAGGCACAGTCAGAGGTATCAGCCGTTATTTTAACCACTGGCCTGTAGCTGCAGTCGCCTTTGTGTCGTAGAACAGTTAAGTGATCAGTGTAGAGGTTTCGGGTGTGTATGTCTTCTACTGCACCTTTTCAGTTTAATATTTCCATGAATATTTCATAATGCTGAAGTTGAAAAAGATATAGCGTAAAAACAAAAAGATAAAATAAAATAAAATGTTCTGTGTTCAGTATTGTATTATAACTTTGTGAACAATATGGCAGCTAATTTTAAATTGGTTTGCAATTGTAGATTCTTTGTGTGTGTTCATGTATGTATATTTAAGCATATGTATGTATATTTAAGCATATGTATGTCTATACTCATATATATCTGCACAAATATATATATCGGTGCGTAAAGATATACACGTGTGTATATGTGTATGCATGTGTGTGCGCGCGTGCAAATAAGCCGACTTGATGTAAAAGTTTTAGTAAAATATGCCATTGTAAGACCTAATAATGGCTGGAACCAGCAAGAGAATAAAAGAGTAAATGGATGCATTATGTATGCAATTGTATTTGCTGTTATAGAATTAAGCAGACTATTGTGGAATATGAGAACAGTATTTAAACAATGTCTGTTACTATATTTGTTATCAGTTCTCGTTGCTTGCTGTATGTCTCTAATTCCTTTGAACAATGTCTGAAACGAACATTTGAAATTTGAAACTTAGTAGACTATAGACTGCCTTTTACGTTATCTCCATCATCAATACATATTTATATGGAGAGCTAACTAGGATAACAAACACCTAGTTCAAAGATTACTGGGTCAGTCCACTTAGTTGAAATTATACTGCATAGTTTGAATAGTATGACTGAATTGAGTTCAGAATGCTGTTTCCAGATGCTCGGTGTAGTCTACAGGGTTTTCTACTGGGGCTTAATAGTTGTCTTTAACTGTAATTCCTGATAAGGATGACTTATGTAATATTTGCTTTTATACACGGTCTTATCTTTTACCACTTTGGTTTTGAATGTTAATCTGACTCAAGGCTCGGAGGAGCAGAATCATCAGCACTTTGAACAAAAAGCTTTGCGGCATTTCGTCCATATTTACGTTCTGAGGTTAAATTCCGCCATGGTCGACGTTGCCTTTCATCCTCTCGGAGTCGATAAAATAAATACCAGTTGAATACTGAGATCGATGTAAATGACTTACCCCTCCTTCGAAATTGCTGGCCTTTTGCCAAAATTTGAAACCAATATTAATCTGGTTCAAGGCAGTGAGCTGGCAGAACCGTCGGCACTTCGGACAAAAAGCTTAGCGGTATTTCGCCTGTCTTTACGTTCTGAGTTCAAATTCCGCCGAGGTTAACTTTAACTTTTATCTCTTTAGGGGTCAGTAAAGCAAGCGCCTGTTGAAAACTGGGTCGATACAATAGACTTATCCCTTCCTTGAAATTGCTGGCTTTGTATTAAAGTTTGAAACAATTTTAATATGGATCCTAAAGAGGCCAATTGCTGAATCTGTAGAATGACTGATTAAATACTTTTTGTTTTTGTTTTTATGTTATTTAACTACATACCTTTACATTATGAGTTCAAATATCACCGAAGCAGACTTTATCAGTCAAATAATATTGTCAATTTAATCGACTGAGTCTTCTTTGAATAAGAATATGAGTCAACAAAAGAAATCAGAGTTAGACATGAGAAATAGGGATAAAAATATTCCCTGAAAAAATCCTCTTGTAATGGGTGACCGAGTTATTTTGAATATAATTTTTTTGTCTTGCATTGATATTAATGTTTTTAAGGCGGCGAGCTAGCAGAATCGTTAGCATGCCGGGAAAAATGCATGGCAGCATTTAGTCCGACTTTACGTTCAGAATTCAAATTCTGCTGCGGTCCACTTTACTTTTCGAGTTCGATAAAATAAGTACTAATCAAGAACTGGGTCATTGTAATCGACTTGTAATCGACTCAACCTTCCAAATTGCTGGCCTTGTGCCAAAATTTGAAATAATCAATGTTTTCTATTTCCTCACGATCTTAGTACAAGGGTTTACATTGCATTGTCTATTGTTTCAACGACAACACCATGTCACTATGTATGTATGTATGTATGTATGTATGTATGTATGTATGTATGTGAATACACACGCATATATATATGCATATCTTTACATATGTACATATATACAGGAGGCGCAATGGCTCAGTGGTTAGGGCAGCGGACTCGCGGTCGTAGGATCGCGGTTTCGATTCCCAGACCGGGAATTGTGAGTGATTATTGAGAGAAAACGCCTAAAGCTTCACGAGACTCCTTCCCAGATTCACTCATATATTGCAGCCGTCCTTCAGTTTTTCTGAGTCCTGTATAGAACTCGAAAAGATGGGTCTCCAACCAGGCCTTTCGTGACACCCTAAAAGCCAGGAACTTTACAGCACTCCTCGCTGTATTATGCATTTGTTTCTTTTCTGCATCTGTTATTTTTTGAAAATTATTGCTCCTCAATATAAATGAAGCTATATCATTTAATTTACTGTTTTACTTTACACGAACTGAGAAAATACCTTGTAGAACTGTTATTTTAACGAGTTATATCTACTTATCTCTCGAAGAGACACGTCTACCGTCAGATGCTCCTGAACCAGTCGTTAACGGGTCGATGCTAGATGGGTCGAAACACTTGTAGTGGTTAATAAAAATTCTCGTATCTTCCGTCTCTCTCATTAACCATGTATATACTCTTTACTCTCTCTTTTACTCTTTTACTTGTTTCACTCACTTGACTGCGGCCATGCTGGAGCACCGCCTTTAGCCGAGAAAATCGACGCCAGGACTTATTCTTTGTAAGCCTAGTACTTATTCCATCGGACTCTTTTTGCCGAACCGCTAAGTTACGGGGACGTAAACACACCAGCATCGGTTGTCAAGCGATGGTGGGGGGACAAACACAGACACACACACACACAGACACACACACACACACACACACGCACACACACACACACACACACACACACACACATACATATATATACATATATACGACGGGCTTCTTTCAGTTTCCGTCTACCAAATCCACTAACAAGGCTTTGGTCGGCCCGAGGCTATAGTAGAAGACATTTGCCCAAGATGCCATGCAGTGGGACTGAACCCAGAGTCATGTGGTTGGTAAGCAAGCTACTTACCACACAGCCACTCCTGCGCCTCTCTCTCTCTCTCTCTCTCTCTCTCTCTCTCTCTCTCTCTCTCTCTATATATATATATATATATATATATATACCGGAGTAAGCACATGAAATGTGCAACAAGGTGGAAAAAAGGGATCTTTTTTAAAACGGGGGCCACATTTTTCATTAATGTTTTACGTAGTGTTTTTGGTACGGAAAGACTTTCAAACTTCGTATACTTATCTATTTTGTGTTATAGAACACAAAAATATTTTTGTATTCAAATTTATTTCATGTAAAAAATTGTCTTTTTTCGATAATTTCAACCAATCACTGACAAGTATTCAGTTGTTTACATTTACTCCTTTGGCTCATTAAGCGATGTAAAGCGTATTTAATCTCCATACCTTCGTTTTATTTGCTTTTTTCATTTTAAATTTGCTTTAACCCTAACCCTAGGGTTAGGGTTAGGGTTAGGGTTAGAGTTAGGGTTAATTGTTTCAGAATCGTTTGTTTATGTAGTCGGCACTTAATGTATATCGGCTGAATGGACGTCAATGATTGGTTGAAATTACAGAAATACGACAACTTTAACATGGATTAATTTATGGATTTCTTTTTTTTTTAAGAAGACTAAGAGAAAAAGATGTTTTATATGACACATTCTACCAGTGTTCCAAGTTTCAAAGTGTTTCGTTAATGAAAAATGTGGCCCCCGTTTTAAAAAAGATCCGAAAAAAGAGTACTCAAATACCAGAGGTAGAGTAATATGCTTTATTTAAAAGCAGCAGAAATATAACAAAAAAAACCGTTACTCTGAGTTTCACGTTCCCGTTCATCGGACAGTTTTGTTAGAAATGGAGAACGGATAACAATGCAATCGAAAGTAATATAAAGTTTAAAACACATGGATTCGTTTGATTGGTTGTTTCAAATAACGGCCATGGATTGGTCGTTTCAATTAACGGTCAATGATGTGTAATTCACAGACCAAATAAATTTAATACAGATTCATCCTATTAAAAAAATATCGAAGAAAACCTTAAATAGAAAAATGGGCTCAAAATACATATTGTAAATAATTAATTATATTCGAATTAACGCATTAAAATCAAATCAATAAAATAAAGTATACGCTCCATTCAAAATAAAATAAAATTAAATTAAATAAAATTACAATAGCGTGTATGTATACAAGGCTA
>NC_142930.1:151875806-151908306 GCF_046866305.1 Octopus bimaculoides | reverse complement strand
CAGCTGGGGGAACACATACGCCATTAAAACCGGGAAACCGGGCCCATGAGCCTGGCTAGGCTTTAAAAGGGCGCATTTATTATTTTATTTATATGCTTCGTTTATACCAAATATGTCTTAATGCGTGAAGTTAAAAACGTCGTATATTCCGAACACAATTGTTTTATCCGGTTTGTATTCAAAATAAACTCAAAGTGAATAACTGTTGGAGACGTTTTAAAAGCTAACCGGAGATATGACACTGATCTCTATAGTTTATTGAAAACAACAGGAAGAATTTAGTGAAAATATCGATATCTGTGTGTTGACATAGAGCACATCTAAGACGAAATCTCCCGAGGTTCCGCGGCATGTGCTCCTCTATTCTCCGTACTCCTTGGCCTAAATGGTTAGAGTAGGTCCTCTCACTTGGGCCATTATCACCACATTCAACAAATTTAGTGATGGCAGCACATCCCCCTCAAGCATCACCTTCTTTTACAAATGGACTTTAAAAGGGTCAATAATGGCTTGACCGAAATGGAAAGTGCCTGTCTTCAGTTTTTTCAGTCTTGTCCAGGACACATCTACTTTTGCCGTAGTCACCAGAGGAAAACTGCTTCCCCTTCCCAGCCAGAGGAAGGCGGCGGGGCGTTCTTCATGATGGAGTAGGTCGAGAATCCATCCAATGCGTGATATCAGCTATTCGACAAGTCAGCAGTGCACGAACACTGTGAGGGTGTGTAGGACGGTTTCGTCACTCTTCGCTCACCTTGAAAAGGCGCGGCTGAAGGCACTCCCATACTTGTAGAGTTTATACCGAACAGGCAATGCTCTCTGTAACTCTGACAGGTGAGGGATTTCTAAAAGATTATTTGTGGATCCCGATTTGAAAGTCCTATTAAGCGCTAACTTAAATAATATTAACAAAATCCTCAACAACTCAATTTTTGCATAAGTTATGTATGTATGTATGTATGTACGCTTCCACAAAGTATACATACATATACGTGCAAGAAATATATTGTCCAAACAAACTGAAATCTATATGGAAATATTGAATTATAGTTGTTTTTTAATTGCTTGGTTTGGCGGAAAGCGGTAGACCTAATGGTACTTCATAAGTTCCTTAAGGCAGGTGAGATTGATGCCGTTACTGTATCACTTAAACTGTTGCAAGTGGACACTTTCAGGAAAGATCTGAGCCGCACCAGAATACCAGTGGGGTTAAGGCTCAGCCGGGAATAAAATAAATGAAATTAGAACAAGACTTAGCCGGACTCCTCGAACAAAGGCGACTGTATTAGCTGAAGAAAAGACAGAAAGCAGAAACAGCATACTTGCAGGACAGAGGAGGCTGGAGAGTGCTTGTGAGTGAATTGTGCCTATCATTCGAGTGGTCTTCCTCTGAATATGGCGTAAGATGCATCTGAATACTGCATCAGGGTCATCTAGGATGTGAGAACAATACTCCGTTGTGGACCTCACTTGAAATTCGTAGAGTATCGGTAATTGTTGGGAGGAAAAATGTTTTCTGTGAAGGCGCGAAGCATAGTGGTTAATGTGTTGCATTCACAATTGCAAGATCGTGGTTTCGATTGCCGGATGGGGTGGTGGCTTCTGTCTTAAGCAATATATTTCATTTCACGTTACTTAACAGTCCAATCAGCTGAAACGAGTAACACTCTGAGGGCCCAGTGTCCCCGTTCAGAGATAATGGTGTGATCTCGGTTACTTAACCGGTCAATGAGTCTGAGGAAGTTAAAAAACACAAAAGTGAAGTATTTTCTGGTTCCGAATAAAAGGGTGAATCTTTAGTATATAGAGCTAGTTTGTGTTGTATGGAAGAATTTAAGAGGGACTTGTGAAAACGAAAGCCATCCCCATTAGAAGAGGAATATTCCAGGGAGACACGCTCTCTCCACTCCTGTTCTGCCTGGCACTCACACCTTTAACAGAATTGCTAAATAGAACTGGATGCGGTTACAAATGCTATGGAAAAACAGTCAACCACCTTCTATATATGGATGACCTAAAATTATATGCAAAAAACGACAAAGAGCTAGAAACACTACTACAGACAGTACACGGCTTTACCAAGGAAATAGAAATGAAATTCGGATTAGAAAAATGTGCCAAAGCAACCCTGAAAAGAGGAAAATTAGTTAAAAGTAGCAATATAACACTAGATAAAGCCAATGAAATAAGAGAACTAGACGAAAGCCAACCATATAAGTATTTAGGAGTCAATGAACTAGATAGGATACAACATACACAAATGAAAGAAAAAATAAAGAAAGAGTACTATAGACGAGTTAGATCAATACTAAAAGCAGAGCTCAATGCTAAAAACAAGATAATGGGTATCAACACTTTAGCTGTCCCAGTTATAAGCTACAGCTACAACATCCTTAACTGGACACTAAACGAACTATGTAAAATAGACAGGAAAACAAGAAAAATAATGACAGGATATAGGATGCACCACCCAAAATCTGACATAGAAAGGCTATATATACAACGCACAGAAGGTGGCAGGGGTCTTATACAGCTAGAAAACTATTATAAAATAACCACTATAGGACTGCAAAAATACCTACTCCAGAAGCAAGGGAAACTAATACAAATAGCCACAAAACACGACCAAAACAAAAAACTGTTTTCAGTATTTAAGGAAGCTGACAAATACAAACAAGAAATCAATCTACTTAACAAATACGAAGAAGAAGAAGAAGAAACAACAAAAGCTATAAAACAAATGAAATCCAAACTAAAACTAGAACAGCAACGGACCATGATAAAACGATGGCAAGAAAAGCCCCTACATGGTAAATACTGGGCTAAACTAAATGCGAAAGAAATAGACAGAGAAAAATCCCAGCAATGGCTGAGAAGCTCAGGACTCAAAGCAGAGACTGAAGGATTTTTAATTGCTGCACAAGACCAAAGCCTCCCCACCAGAAATTACCAAAAACACATAATGAAAAGAAATATAACAAGTAACCGTAGAATATGTGGAGATCGACAAGAAACAATAAATCATATTATCTCTGGCTGCCCAGTCCTGGCTAAGAAGGAATATATCCACAGACACGACAGAGCTGGGACCTATATACACTGGAAGCTATGCCAACATTATGGAATAACAACAGAAAAAAGATGGTATAAACACACGCCAGAAAAGGTCACAGAAAACGAGAAAGCAACCATACTCTGGGATATGCCAATACACACAGATAGAGAAATTAAGGCAAATAGACCAGATATAGTTGTCAAAGATCATGAAGAAAAAAAATGCTTTCTAATTGATGTATCAATACCAGCAGATGACAACGTTTCTCTAAAAGAAATGGAAAAACTTTCAAAATACCAAGACCTGGAAATAGAGATAACTCGAATGTGGAATCTAAAAACAGAAACAATTCCTATCATAGTAAGTGCCTTAGGTATAATAAAAAATATTCAGACAAATACATAACAAAAATAGCAGGACTTACAAATATATATAACATACAGAAAATTGCACTACTGGGTACTGCACACATCCTACGCAAAACACTTTCAATACAGTAAACATAAGAGCACCACAGCAAACCACAGCACATACCCAAGGCGCACAGAGCTGCGCTCGGTAGTGAAGTGAAAGCACGTTATAAAAATAAAACTACTGAATAATAATAATAATAATAATAATAATAATAATAATAATAATAGTGATAATAATGATAATAAATCATATTATCTCTGGCTGCCCAGTCCTGGCTAAGAAGGAATATATTCACAGACACGACAGAGCTGGGACCTATATACACTGGAAGCTATGCCAACACTATGGAATAACAACAGAAAAAAGATGGTATAAACACACGCCAAAAAAGGTCACAGAAAACGAGAAAGCAACCATACTCTGGGATATGCCAATACACACAGATAGAGAAATTAAGGCAAATAGACCAGATATAGTTGTCAAAGATCACGAAGAAAAAAAATGCTTTCTAATTGATGTATCAATACCAGCAGATGACAACGTTTCTCTAAAAGAAATGGAAAAACTTTCAAAATACAAAGACCTGGAAATAGAGATAACTCGAATGTGGAATCTAAAAACAGAAACAATTCCTATCATAGTAAGTGCCTTAGGTATAATAAAAAATATTCAGACAAATACATAACAAAAATAGCAGGACTTACAAATATATATAACATACAGAAAAATGCACTACTGGGTACTGCACACATCCTACGCAAAACACTTTCAATACAGTAAACATAAGAGCACCACAGCAAACCACAGCACATACCCAAGGCGCACAGAGCTGCGCTCGGTAGTGAAGTGAAAGCACGTTATAAAAATAAAACTACTGAATAATAATAATAATAATAATAATAATAATAGTGATAATAATGATAATAAATCATATTATCTCTGGCTGCCCAGTCCTGGCTAAGAAGGAATATATTCACAGACACGACAGAGCTGGGACCTATATACACTGGAAGCTATGCCAACACTATGGAATAACAACAGAAAAAAGATGGTATAAACACACGCCAAAAAAGGTCACAGAAAACGAGAAAGCAACCATACTCTGGGATATGCCAATACACACAGATAGAGAAATTAAGGCAAATAGACCAGATATAGTTGTCAAAGATCACGAAGAAAAAAAATGCTTTCTAATTGATGTATCAATACCAGCAGATGACAACGTTTCTCTAAAAGAAATGGAAAAACTTTCAAAATACAAAGACCTGGAAATAGAGATAACTCGAATGTGGAATCTAAAAACAGAAACAATTCCTATCATAGTAAGTGCCTTAGGTATAATAAAAAATATTCAGACAAATACATAACAAAAATAGCAGGACTTACAAATATATATAACATACAGAAAATTGCACTACTGGGTACTGCACACATCCTACGCAAAACACTTTCAATACAGTAAACATAAGAGCACCACAGCAAACCACAGCACATACCCAAGGCGCACAGAGCTGCGCTCGGTAGTGAAGTGAAAGCACGTTATAAAAATAAAACTACTGAATAATAATAATAATAATAATAATAATAATAATAATAATAATAGTGATAATAATGATAATAAATCATATTATCTCTGGCTGCCCAGTCCTGGCTAAGAAGGAATATATTCACAGACACGACAGAGCTGGGACCTATATACACTGGAAGCTATGCCAACACTATGGAATAACAACAGAAAAAAGATGGTATAAACACACGCCAAAAAAGGTCACAGAAAACGAGAAAGCAACCATACTCTGGGATATGCCAATACACACAGATAGAGAAATTAAGGCAAATAGACCAGATATAGTTGTCAAAGATCACGAAGAAAAAAAATGCTGATGATAATGATAATAATAATAAGAACAACAACAACAATAACTACAACAACACTTCCGCAGACAATAACTTAAACTATAAATAAAACTGCTAACAAAGTCCACAAATCGGGTGAGACAATTTAAACCGTTGTTACACTACTACTACTACTACTTTCAAATCTTGGCACAAGGCAAAGACCATTCTGGTCGATTACATTGATCCCCAGTACTCAACTGGTACTTATTTTATTAACGCCGAAAGACGGATGAAAGGCAAAGTCGACCTCGGCGGAATTTGAACTGAGGACGTGAGGACGGACGAAATACCATTATGCATTTTGTCCTACATACTAACGCTTCTTATTTCATTATTGCTCACAAAGGGGCTACATACAGAGGGGACAAACAAGGACAGACAAACGGATTAAGTCGATTGCATCGACCCCAGTGCATAACTGGCACTTCATTTATTGACCCCGAAAGGATGAAAGGCAAAGTCGACCTCGGATGAATTTGAACTCAGAACGTAACGGCAGACGAAATACCGCTAAGCATTTCGCCCGGCGTGCTAACGTTTCTGCCAGCGCGCTGCCTTTATTACTTATAATACAGGTTTGAAATTTTGGCACAAGGCCAGCAAATTTCGTGATAGGGTGTAAGTCGATTACATTGACCCCAGTACTCAACTTGTACTTATTTTATCGACCCTGAAAAAAAATGAAAGACAAAGTCGACCTCGGCTGAATTTGAATTCAGAACACGAAGACAGACAAAATGCTACAAAGTATTTTGCCTGGGTTTCTAACGATTCTGCTAGCTCGCCGCCTTACAACTATTTATAATATTGATAATACAGCTAAAAATATTCATACTAGTACTACTAATAATACACTTGGTAACTATGTTAATAGCACATAATACCATTTTACCTGTTCAAAAAGAAAGATCCGTGGCTTATTGGATTTTATGTATTTGATTATGAATTGGTGCATATTTGATTTAATCTATGCTTATTCCTATAAAATATTTAGAAATCAAATATATAATCTGCATAAATTTCTTGACATGTTGAAATAAACCATCGAATATATTACAACAATTGTAATATGAAGAAAATAACTAGAAATAAGCTTCTTTATCTAAGGGAGGCAACTTATGGCGAGTGGCATACAAGGGAAATAACTTCTGATTCTAAATGCAAAATGTCTTTTGACTTCGAGGATATATACTAAAATTGGATGGACGTTATTTTGATAGATAAAAAATAGATGTGCGAGTGGGTGCACGTACGCGCACGTAAATTTATATATACATACATCAGAAACAGTGCACATCTGCACACACAGCGGATGTTAACATAAAGCTGAAGATCAGTGAAGAAGAGAACACCTATGCTGAACCATTGAGAAATCTGCAGTTACACCCATCCACATAGATGCATACATACATACATACATACATACATACATACATACATATGTACGTACGTACATAGATGCATGCATGCATACATACATTGTTGTTGTTGGCACTCCGTCGCTTACGACGTCGAGGGTTCCAGTTGATCCGATCAACGGAACAGCCTGCTCGTGAAATTAACGTGCAAGTGGCTGAGCACTCCACAGACACGTGTACCCTTAACGTAGTTCTCGGGGATGTTCAGCATGACACAGTGTGACAAGGCTGACCCTTTGAATTACAAGCACAACAGAAACAAGAAGTAAGAGTGATAGAAAGTTGTGGTGAAAGAGTACAGCAGGGTTCACCACAGAAAATTGCACTACTGGGTACTGCACACATCCTACGCAAAACACTTTCAATACAGTAAACATAAGAGCACCACAGCAAACCACAGCACATACCCAAGGTGCCTTAGAATTTCTTGGCTCGGCAACCATTAGCTTCTCTCAATTTGTGAGAAGTACATGTGGTAGTGGGCACAAAGCCAGCAGTTTCGAGTGACGGTATAAGTCGATTACATCGATTCCAATTTTCAATTGGTACTTATTTAATCCACCCCTGATGGTTAATGGACTCCGGTGGAATTTGAACTCAGAACGTAAAACCCGAGGATATATCACCAAGCATTTCACCAGGCGTGCTAACGATTCTGCTAGCTCGCCACCTTGATGCTGTTTGTAATAATCCTTTCTACTATAGGCACACGGCCTCAAATTTTTGCGAGAGGGAACTAGTCGATTGCATCGACCCCAGTATTCCACTGGTACTTAATTTATCGATCTCGAACCGTTTAAGTTACGGGGACGTAAACACACCAGCATCGGTTGTCAAGCGATGTTGGAGGGGACAAACACAGATACACAAATATATATACACACACATACATATATACGACGGGCTTCCTTCAGTTTCCGTCTACCAAATCCACTCACAAGGCTTTGGTTGGCCCGAGGCCATAGTTGAGGACACTTGCCCAAGGTGTCACACAGTGGGACTGAACCCAGAGCCATGTGTGGTTGGTAAGCAAATAAAATCTCAAGAAGAGATAGAGTAGTAACGTCTATTAAACAGTAAAGCCATTCGCCACATCAAAGTGGCTGTTGAATGTTACTAGTTTAACCCCAGGCAAATTCTCCACCGGTTGGTTATCGGTGCAACACTCTGCACCTTTTATATACAATATATTGCTATCACGGGGAGCGAACCCATACTAGCCTCTAGCAGCTAACAGGATCGCGAGGATACTGACTCTTAACATACACATAAGGCGGCGAGCTGGCAGATACGTTAGCACGCCGGGCGAAATGCTTAACGGTATTTCGTCTGCTGCTACGTTCTGAGTTCAAATTCCGCTAGGTCGACTTTGCCTTTCATCCTTTCGGGGGTCGATTAAACAAGTACCGGTTACGCACTGGGGTCGATATAATCGACTTAATCCGTTTGTCTGTCCTTGTTTGTCCCCTCTGTGTGTAGCCCCTTGTGGGTAGTAATGAAATAACACACACACACACAATACCGGTTTCTTTCGATATTCGTCTACCAAGTCCAGCCAAAAAGCTTTGGTTGACCTGAGGCTATAGTAGAAGACACTTTTCCAAGGTGCCACACAGTGAGACTGAACCATGTACCATGTGGTTCGGATGCAAATTTCTTACCGCACAGCGACACAAGATTTATATATATGCTGTTTAGGACGACCGGTTTATTTTAATTTTTGATGCGAGCATATTATATAACGTTCAAAATTCATATGGCATGTGTGGATGCATTCATGTAAATACATCTATCTTCGTTTATTCCAAGGGTTTGGTTCCACCCCACCCCCCAAAAAAAACACGGTGATAAACGAATCATCTCCACGCACTCTTTGAATGGAATGGATGGTCGATTCATTGCCACTAACTCACTACCCTCAGTAGCGAAGCTTCGACCGTCACCTATTTTCTTGATCATTACTACATTTTCTTGTAAAGAATACGGATCTATTTTAAAACGGGGGCCACATTTTTCATTAATGTTTTACGTAGTGTTTTTGGTACGGAAAGACTTTCAAACTTCGTATACTTATCTATTTTGTGTTATAGAACAGAAAAATATTTTTGTATTCGAATTTATTTCATGTAAAAAATTGTCTTATTTCGATAATTTCAACCAATCACTGACACGTATTCAGTTGTTTACATTTACTCTTTTGGTGTAAAACGTATTTAATCTCCATACCTTCGTTTCATTTGCTTTTTTCATTTTAATTTGCTTTAACCCTAACCCTAACCCTAACCCTAACCCTAGGGTTAGGGTTAGGGTTAATTGTTTCAGAATCGTTTGTTTATGTAGTCGGCACTTAATGTATATCGGCTGAATGGACGTCAGTGATTGGTTGAAATTACAGAAATACGACAACTTTAACATGGAATAATTTATGGATTTCTTTTTTTTTAAAGAAGACTAAGAGAAAAAGATGTTTTATATGACACATTCTACCAGTGTTCCAAGTTTCAAAGTGTTTCGTTAATGAAAAATGTGGCCCCCGTTTTAAAAAAGATCCAAGAATACATTTATTTATGTCGTTTGTCAGGATCAGGCATCTTCATGCTTTTGCTCTTCGCTGGTTCCACTGCGAAGGGTATGTAAATCCGTATTGAAAATACGCAGCTCATAATATGGTCATGTTAACACAAGCGGTAGTCAGCGCGTTCTTGGTAGATGAGTATTCTGGGTGGTTATTAGGGCTCGTTTTTGCGGTACAAGCAGAATCTTCGACTGCTCGCCGACCCGTGTTATCACACATCAGTCCCTGATAAGCATAACGTGATTCATAATTGAGCATACCGTGTTATACCGGATCGGAGATGACCGAATCAGTGATAAACAAGGCTACATGTATTTATATACGAACAGGTACACTCACACAGATACACAACACACACATACATACATATCACAAGTTACATATATACACAAGAGACTCTGGCTTGTTTCAACATAACGTAATTAAGTACTCTAGTAACTGAGATGCCGACGCGTCTAATCTAAGATGTTCGTTTGCAAACAATACAAATATCGTACGAATACTTGACACTGTGTTGAATACAGAGAATTTCACAAGAGCTGCAGTAGTAGCAACAACAACAACAACAACAGCTAGTTGTAGTAGTAGTAGTAGTAGTAGTAGTAGTAGTAGTAGTCAAGCAGTACTGAATTACATGAACACTACTTCAATAATAAACTATCGATTCTCTAGAGGAGACGACAAAAGCTAATAATGGCAGCACCTTTGAACCAAGGCTAAAATCTATATAACACAATAATGAAGGAATGCTTGAAAGAAATTGTCATCTTCTTTTTGATCTCAACAACGAAGCTGTTCTAGGAAAGACACGCACGTCACACACATACACAACACACCCGTGCACATCACACACACATACATTAATATACACACTCATGTATATATATATACACATACATTCAATATATTGTAAGAAGCTTCAAGTCGTATTTCTTTGCTTTCTGTCTGTCTTTTACTTTTTCATTAGATTTTCTCCTATTTCTTGGAGGTTTTTTCTTCGATTTCTTGTAGTTATTGATCTTTTCTTAATGGTGTTGTTGTTGTTGTTGCTGTTTATTGTTGTTCTGCTGCTGCTGTTGTTGTCATTGTTGTTGTTGTTGTTGCCATCGTTGTTGTTTAGCCTCAGGTCAGCCTTGGTGGAGCATATTTGGGATCAAAGGAATGAGTCATGATCAACCCATCTTTTTGCACACCTAACACTATATTAGCCTCTGTCTCTATCATTTGTATTCGGTAGAACTGTGATGAGGAGAGGAAAATTTGACAGCTATTTCTAGCAAACCGCACTACCACTCAGACATAACCTCCTTACCTCATTATTTGGTTATCTGCGGTGGTAACATTGTCGTTATTCTTCATGCTTAACCCCAGCTCAGCCCCTGGTAAAGCAGACGTTCCTGTCGAGACCATCCTACTTTTTCTCCTGCGTGCAGGTAACTCAGTTTTGTGGTGGTTGCCGTGATTGTTATGGTGATAGAAGTAGTGGTAATAAGTGTTGGTGCAGCTGGGGCGATAGTGTTAGTGGTGGTGATTTGACTATAAGCCAAGGTGGTGAGCTGGCTGAATCGTTAGCACGCTGGACGAAATGCTTAGCGGTATTTCGCCCGTCGCTACGTTTTGAGTTCAAATTCCACCGAGGTCGACTTTGCTTTTCATCCTTTTGGGGTCGATAAATTTAGTACCAGGGAAACACTGGGGGTCAATGTAATCGACTTGTCCCCTCCTCCATAATTTCAGGCCTTGTGCCTATAGTAGAAAGGATTTGACTATAAGCCAAATACCTTAATCACTAGGCATTCATGCACACACACATACACACACACACACACACACACACACACGCATTAGCATTTCGCTAAATTAGCCATAAATTTTTATGGCAAAAATATATATACTGACAGCCGTATTTAGCGAAACCATCGAGCGCCTGAGTAGTGATTACTGATGAGACTACCATTAATAGGTGAAACAACTCTAGTTTAGTGATACTAGATACGCTCATAGGTGGGTTATCTCCCCTGCCAGTGCATACATATTGCGCGCTTCTTATAACATTAAGAGCTTTTAACTTTTATTTCTTGCAATACAGGCGCTTCGACACCCTCAGTTACAATTAGTGACGATAAAAGCTTTCCTCTGTGTGTGTGTGTGTGTGTGTGTGTATAACAAAACAGGAAAATGGAAATTTTTTGGTATTATTTATTCTCCATTACAGGTGTTTCATTAACTACTAGGAAGTACAAAGATTTTCAAGTTATTGAACTTCCTATTAGAAATTTATCAGAGAATTTCTTTCTATAATACCATTTTCATGTTTAATAATACCATTTTCATGTTTAACTGCGGCTATGTTGGAGCACCGCCTTAATGGGTTTTAGTCGAAGAAAACGACCCCAGGATTTATTCTTTGTAAGGCTAATACTTATTCTATCGGTTTTTTACGGATCCGCTAAGTTACGTAAACATAAATTCACTAACATCGGTTGTCAAACGATGGTGATGGAGACAAACACAGACACACAGACGCACACACATAAATACACACACACATACACGCACACACACACGCACACACACACGCATATAGGAAAAATAGAAGTTGAAAATGCACTGAGAATAGTCAAAGTATTTTATTATCATTATTATTATTATTATTATTATTGTTATTATTATTATTATTATTATTATTATTATTATTATTTTTATTATTATTATTATTATTATTGTTCAGTAGTTTTATTTTTATAACGTGCTTTCACTTCACTACCGAGCGCAGCTCTGTGCGCCTTGGGTATGTGCTGTGGTTTGCTGTGGTGCTCTTATGGTTACTGTATTGAAAGTGTTTTGCGTAGGATGTGTGCTGTGCCCAGTAGTGCAATTTTCTGTATGTTATATATATTTGTAAGTCCTGGTGTTTTTGTTATGTATTTGTCTGAATATTTTTTTATTATACCTAAGGCACCTACTATGATAGGAATTGTTTCTGTTTTTAGACTCCACATTCGAGTTATCTCTATTTCCAGAGATATTATTATTATTATTATTATTATTATTATTATTATTATTATTATTATTATTATTATTATTATATATTAAAGGTTTAACCCATCTCACAGTTTACACTGATTTTCAAAAAAGCCTGTGAAACCAGTTAAATCTTTAAATATAATAATAATAATGATAATAAAAATATTTTGACTATTTTCAGTGCATTTTCAACTTCTATCGTTTGCTATATTTCTACCCTTGTGGAATAAAATAACTTTGTTTTATATATATATATATATATATATATACACACACATTATTAATGCTACAAATCCATGACCACCGTGTTCAGTGTATTTTTCCTAGACCGTTTTTATAGCATGATTGTCAACACTTGGTTGCTCACGTTTCCACAATTTTTGAGTGTGCGGCACCTTTATAAAACACTATATTGCTAGCAGGGGAAGCGAGCCCCTACTACCGCCTAGCAGCTAAAAGGATCGTGAAACTGACTCAGTTTCGAGCTGCTTGGCTCATCTTCAGTGGCGTGACTATCGCTCTGTCACGACTGCAGATGAGCCAAATAGCTCAAAGCGGAAAATTAGTCAACAACCGGCTATGAGACTCTAACTCACATCCCTTGATGACTTCGGCCAAATGCTTTACCATTAAGATAAACTGCCCGCTCACAAATTAATCCTTTAGTTTTAGACGCTGTAAAGCAAGTGTACAGCTACGTGTATACAAATATAAAGAAACTAAGCAGTTTAGCTAAACTGCTTAATTTGTTTATATTTGTATACACGTAGTTGTACACTTGCTTTGTAGCGTCTAAAACTGAAGGATTAATTTGTCAGCGGGCAGTTTATCTTAATGGTAAAGCACTTGGCCGCAGCCTTCAAGGGATGAGGGTTCGATTCCCATGGGTGGTTGTTAATAAATTTTTCCGCTTTGTAAGGGGTAATTTATCCAATATTTCTGCTGTTCTGATGGCGTTTCTGCGTTCGAAAATAAATAATCGTCTTATTTGTATCTTACAATACACATTTCGACGCTTATAAAAAATAAATGTTTATTTATGTATGTATATATATATATTTGATCAATGATGGAATGATGTTTATTAACCACTACAATTGTTTCGAGCCAGCTAGCATCGATCCCTCACTGATGGGATACTTGACAACTGGTTTAAGAGTATTCATCGATGTAGATGCCTCTCTTTTGGTGACTACAAGATGTATCTCGTTAAAATAACGACTGTTCCGCAAGATATCTTCCTGGTTTGTGCATAAAAAGCAGAAAATTAAGGGATACAGCTTCATTTGTTTTATAGCAGATCAATAATAAATTAAAGATGCCAAAAGAAACAATTACACAATAGAACAAGAATAGGATTAAATATTTAATACTGTCAACGCGCTTTACTGGTAAGCTACCAGGTGTATACTATAAGATTTATCATCTAATATATATATATATATATATATATATATATAACCTCGTGGGCATCGGTACCATTTTCCTCTTTCTCCGTTCTTCCATTCTCCGAACTTTCCATCTTTCCGACGAAGGGCTACGCCCGAAACGTTATACACTCTCTCTTTCCTTTCCTGAGCGTCCAATAATACTATCCATATCACGTCCTCACTTTGTTGTTTTTTTGTTTTTTTGTTAATGTGTTTTTGAACTATATATATATATATATATATATATATATATATATATATATATATGTGTGTGTGTGTGTGTGTATGTAAAAATTTCAAGTATAAATAAAGTGGAAGTATACAAAAATAAACGTTATTTTCCACCTTACTATTTGGTTTCAAAATCTTTTGAGTGCTTAATCAGGCCCTGTATGGACTCTATGAGCAACTGTAAAAGTAGCAAAGTCGTAGACCAGATGAAATGCATGGAATGCGAGCGTTGTAACTCTAACACACTCCACATAGAGGGAACCACGCGTAGCCTGACTGAGAGAATGGAGGTATACCGGCAAGAATATAGTGATAGAAACATACAATGGTACTCTACCAGTATGATAAAGATAAACATGGTGATATGCTAAGAAAATATAGAAATAAAATGTCATATAGGCACCATACAGACCTACATACATAACTCAACGTTACGTTCGATACATGAAACTACACACATTGCAGAACAAAAATCGTAGAAAATACGAGAGAAATAGCCATACCTGCCACTACCACCGCCACGGATAGCAGGACATTACCCTCACCACCACCACCTCTATTGCCATCACCACCACTACTGTCACCACTACCACCTCTATATACGGACAAGTATGCGTTCGCTTCTGTGTCTACGTGCTTGTGCATGTAGATGCATGCCAGTTCGGATATGAGATGGATAGACAAGATACCCATTGTGTCACTTCAAAATTTGTATGCACCAAACCTCTTTAATGGTACAAGCCTAACTGTAAAAACAATGTTACTGTATATCATAGATTCCAAGTCGATTAATTCATTTCAAAGTTCTTTGACATTTACATAAGCCTTGTAAATTTTTGCAAATAACACGCGCTCTGAGCTCAAATGATTTCCGATATCGACAGTTGTTGTTTGAGGAATAAAAAAAGTATCAGAAGTTTTCTATGCAGCTTCAAATATTTTTATCAGAATACCAATGACAGAATCAACAATAACGTAAAATAATCAGATGTTCGAAATAGTCATTCTATTTATGTATCAGGATCTTTTGCCTGACTGGTTCCCATCAAAATTTCTTTTCGTTCTCTTGCGTTTATTTGCAATTTAATTTCAATGTGAAGACTGTTAGCAATAGGTTACCTGTCTGCCAAATTTATCTCGTAGTTTCTGCTGATTTTCTAGGAGCATTCTATAATGTCAGCTTCAAAATCAACAGCGCCATGTGGTGCTTGTAATGCCATGATGCAGATATTAATGAGAGGAAGAATGTTGAATCAAATAGATGACGTGTAGACTTCTGAATGTTGACATGTATCCAAGAGGTTGTGTTCCTTCATTTCTAGTCCTTTGAATCAGGCTAAGTTTCAAAAGATCTTGATGGCTAAATGATGCAATTCAGATCTGATGCAAGGATTTCCCACACGTTGCTATGATTGACCGTCTGTATGCGTCAGAAAAAAATACCATTATCTTGAATTATATGAAAAAGAATGTATAGACACTTCCAACAGCTCCGTGAAAAGACAAATAAATGGTAACTACTTCAGTATAATAATCTACTGATTTCTTATCACATAAATTAAATGCTCGACTTCCACGTCGTAAGAAAATGAAGACGTCTTTGTTAGGTAATATTCTATGCATTTTCCTGTGTTAGATTCTTATATTGGTCCTGTTGTCATATACGTGACCTTTTGAAGAAGATGCCTATTTACTTATTATTTCCTTTATCAGATTTTTTTCTTTATATCAGAATCTGTTTTTTTCACAAGTCTTCCAGACAGAAATCTTTCTTGAATGTTAAACTTTGAAAGTTACATGGGATAAATGCTCTCTGTGTGCGAAATCAGACAAAGCGTCATTATCTTTGTATAGTATCTTACCTATAAAATCTCAGAGAATGTATTTCAAAACGAGGCTGGAGCAGAGTGGAGTAAATTAATTTCGTGATTCAGTTGACGGATAATGAGTTTGCAAACTTTTCCTGGCTTTCTTTGACTTTATTGACATAGATTTCGCATACGGGACTCTAATGAGATAAAATTCAACAACCTTACGGATGTTACAGTTGTAAATATCGTCAATCAGATAAAAAGTACCACAGAATACTAACCCTTTTTCATTCAGAAAATATTGTCTAATAGAAAAATTTATGTGGCATGACAAGCAGAATACTGTACTGAAGCTGTTAGCGTTTTTCATTTAAAGTGGCTTTAATATGTTTCTTGCCCTCTAATCCAAAACGATGGCAAATATTAATCTAGCTGGTCTTTTCTGCTACTATTTGCTAATGCAGAAAGTGTTTCAAACATATATTTAAATGAATTCTTTGCTTGAGATTTCTCCATGGTACGTAATTCAATTTATTTTGGTTATTGCGTCGTTCATGCAGAGAAATCCTGGCTCTTAATTTTCTCCATTTTCTGTAGAAGACTATCTGTTCACTGTTGTCAAAATGATACTAAACGAAATAAGGCTTCTTTCTCGATACTCTACACTCGCCATTCTCTCTCAGATATTCGCCTGTTGTGATTCCTATATTTCTTCTTTTTTCTGTTACTTGTTTCAGTCATTAAACAGCGGCCATGTTGGGACACCGCCTTGAAAAATTTGTAGTCGAATGAATCGTCCGCAGTACTTATTCTATCGGTTCTCTTGCCGAGTTTCTAGGTTACGGGTACATTAACACATCAAAACCGGTTGTAAAGCGGTGGGAAGGGCCAAACACAGACACAAAAAAACACACACACAAGCACACACACACATTCACACATGCATACATATGTACATACATATATACTATATATAATAAAAGGATAAAATCACTTTAATGATTTTAACAAGTGTTCAGCGCGAAATAAAACCTCATAGGTAAGTTTTACATACTATATTAATAATTATGTACATAATTATAGCAAGGGATCGGACGAGCCTCTCCACGCGCTAAAAATAGACACCAAATGGTGCTGCGTAAATCCGTGTAGATTAAAGTCCTGATAGTGTAAAAATCCAGAAAATAGACGCGAATATATCAACGTTTAATAACAAAATATTAAGTGGTAAGAAAAGAGAAAAGTAAATAAATAAATAGAAAGAGAAGTAGAGAGTGTGAGGGAGAAAGTTATGGATTGGCATTAAGGATAAAGTAAGGTATATAAAAAATATAGTGTCTAAGAATATGGTGTACATATTCCTTTCTCAGCTACTACTGCTTCCTAACCAATCAAAACCAAGAACTCATATCAAATATTACTACTACTACTACTACTACTACTACTACTACTACTACTACTACTACTACTACTACTTGCTACCAAGCTCTCACATGAGTAAAAAAGAGAGACAGAGACACACAGAAAAAAGGAAAATGTCCCTTGCATTTGAAAGCTATGGAAATATTAAAAAAAAACATTTTATTTAATTTTTCCACAATTTAATTGTTTTTCATGTTTTACTCTAAGTTAAAAAAAGTCGCAAAGACTGCAAACAGTACTAAAATCGTCTTCATGATAAAATTATTTTAGCATTTTCTACCTTGTCTTATTTTGCTATATATATATATATATATATATATATATATATATATATATATATATATATATATACTAGCAGAAATACCCGGCTTTGCCCGGGTTAAAGAGAATAATGAAATCTAAAAACGCCGTCTAGACTACGCAACCCTCAACTGTTAGTAGCTACGATACCATATTTCTACATTAATAACTCTCCAATCCATGCCAGCATGGAACATAGACATTAAGTGGAATGCCAGTCTCTCATCTAGGAGGGCCTTGAAATCAATGTTACCAACTGGGGACTATGTGTGTCGTAGTGATAATAAAAAGACCCAAAGGAGGTCTGCAACGAAATAATTTTACTCAACACTTTGCAAGTGAATCAGTGGAGGCAAAGATGCGTCTCATTTACTTGACAATTTATGCACCACATTGCAGAAATCACAATGAAAGTATATCTGAAAGGGTAGTCTTACACTGTTGTACCGTTGAATTACAAATAATGCTCATCTGTTATGTTCGGGTTAAAATTTCATCAACATCAAAAATATATGAATTTTCATGGGAGTTATGGCCGTTATACATAGAATGTAATTTCCAAATTTCATAAAGATCCATTCAGTACTTTTGACGTAGTTTTGGATAAGAAAACGAATGACTAATGTGTGTGTTTGTGTGCATGTGTTTGTGTGTGATGGGTGTATATATGTATAGATATCTGTATGCATGTATATATATGTATATATGTGTACATATTACATGTACATCTATATATATATATATACATCTACACATGTGTATACATATACATGTATGCATATAGATCTATATCTATATATATATATCTATGCATATACGTGTACATATACATCTCTTTCTCTCTCTCTGAAAGTATCTGTCATTACAGTATCGAAATGTGATTGTTTCAATTAGTGGAATAACGTGTACATATACATATCTCTCTCTCTCTCTTTCTCTCTTTCTCACTCTCTCTGAAAGTATCTGTCATTACAGTATCGAAATGTGATTGTTTCAGTTAGAATAGTTTCATTTTTAAAGTGAAAGTATTTGACATGAGTGTTTTTGTTTCACTTTTGACACGTAATACTTAAATAGTGGAGGAGATATTATGTTGCTGTGGGCTCGAACTCTGCAAGAAGTTAAAATTTTTTTTGACTAAAACACAACTGGAACCCTAAGTAAGGCATGTGTAAAATTTGAATGAAATTGGTTGCGTAGTTCTCGAGTTTTAGGGATTCACACAGACAGACAGACAGACAGACAGACACACATTCTCATTTTTATATATATAGATATACACACGACAGACGTCTTATAGTTTCCGTCGACCAAATCTACTCAAAAGGCTTTGGTCAACCCGAGGCTATAGTAGGAGACCCTTGCCTAAGGTGTCGTGCAGTGGGACAGAACACGGAACCATACGGTTAGGAAGTGCCTCAGCTTAAAAATGTCAACTGGAAAAGACTGCTGCTCACTATCACGTGGAAATGTTTTAGCAAAAAAATATATATCCTTTCCGTACATATATTGCAATGTTTTTTGTACATCTGTTTTTTTCTTTTTATTAAATTTCCAATATCTTACTGATCTTGTGTTTGTTTGAAGTGTTCTCTTTCAGAACTTTGTATAAGAGCTTGTGAGTTTCTGTTCAGTTTAAGGTGTGATTTCTTTTGACACTGTAGATGCTTCAAGATTAACAGTTCCCCGCTGTAGTTTAGATAAAGGTCTTTTGTTTTCAGATGTTCCTGAGCAGATGGTTCAGCCTCTGTTCATAAATATTATCAGTTAGTTCTTTAAAACTATTATCCATATCCAACCGCGACATCTTTCCTTTGTCTTCGCGTTCATCTATTACTTTTTATTCATTTTGTCTTTGTGTTTCAGACTTTTGCGTAAGTGTTTGCACTGAAGTGATTAAAACCAGTCAAGTACAGGTGTCGATGTAATCGACTTGCCCCACCTCTCAAAACTGCTGTCCTTGTGCTAAATTAAGAAATAATTCTACTACTACTACTACTACTACTACTACTACTACTTATCATTATTATTATAAATGCGACGAGCTGGTAGAATCTTTAGCACTCAAAATTGCAGGCCTTGCGCCTTTAGTAGAAAGGATTATTAATATTATTGAAACAAAGTTCACGTTTATTGTTATTCCTGGTAGAATTTATGTGGGTAGCGGGTTACTACCTGTAACCTTAGGTATCCATACGTTTTCGGCATTTTTTCAAATGCTTAGAACCCACATAATAATAATAATAATAATAATAATAATAATAATAATAATAATAATAATAATGATAATAATGGCTGAATCATCATCATCATCATTATTATTATTATTATTATTATTATTATTATTATTATTATTATTGAGTGAGCGAGCAGTGCATGCCATCAAAGTGAAACTGGGGTAAAATATACAAAGCCCATTGTACCCATCATGACTACCCGTCTGATAAGGGTACACCAGGCAAATGCATCACAACCATATGTGCGCGACATGGGGATTTCATATCAAGATAAACAGCGCATGACCTCGCAGGTGTAAAAATGTTATAAATAACCAATTTAAAGCTGTATTCTTCAAATCTGTGTTTCTTACAAACGCACACACATACATTGCATATATAATTAGGGTCAAAATAAAGCTAAACAAATGTCTTAAGAAAGACCCAACGGTGGCTCTTCTATCTGACACAACGTTCAGATTTAAGTAGTGAGTATTAAATAATAGATTAAATCTTTTATCTTTTACTTGTGTCAGTCATTAGATTGCGGACAAGCTGAAGCACCACCTTGAAGAACTTTAGTCGTACGAATTGACTCCAGAACTTATTTTTTTTAAAGCTTAGTAATTTTTAAAGCGTGGTAATTATTCTATCGGTCACTTTTGCCGACCCGCTAGATAACGGGGACGTAAGCACCAACACATACCCCACTCAAACACATGACGAACTTCTTTCAGTTTCCGTTTACTAAATCCACTCACAAGGTTTTGGTTGGCCAGAGACTACAGTAGAAGACACTCTCTCGAGGTACCACACAGAGGGACAGAACCTGCAACGTGTGGTTCGGAAGCAAACTTCTTAGCATACAGTCACGCCACTGTTACTACAGGGTGGGTGGAAAGTAACTAGGCATTAGAAATTGCTTATAGAATTTTTAGTATTACTGAAATCATGACGAAAACATTTTTTTAAACAGACAACACAAATGAGGATTTTTAATTTTCTTATTGTCTTATTTCTTATTACTTATTTTCCAGATGGCCGGTCGCTTGACTGTTCAGAAGCGAGCTAAGATGGCAGCACGCTATGAAGTGTGGAATTCCATTATTTTGGCAGCGTGTATAGAAAGGTAAGTATGCAACACTACGTCCGGAGACAATAAAAAGTTGTCATCCAAAGCTGATGACCACGGGCTCTGTGAACAATGCAAGAAGTGGCCATCCAACCTCATTCCGATCAGCGGAGAACGTGGCAACAGTGCAAGAAAGGTTTAATCGCAGCCCGCAAAAGTCAACACGTCAAGCAGCTCGTGAAAGTGGACTAACAAGACACAGAATACGTACGTGTTGCATAAAGAATTGAATTTTTGTCTGTGGAAACCTCATTACGTGCAGGAGCTAAAACCTGAAGACTGTGACCGCAGAATGGAATATGGAATGGCCTCCAAGAAGTCCAGACTCACTCCATGTGATTTTTACCTGTGAGGTTGCACTAAAGAGGTGTACAAGACAGAACCTCGCACACTGGAAGACTTGGAGACACGGATTCAGGAGGTTGCCAATGATATCCCAGATGACATCCTTCAGAAGGTTGTTCATTCCATCCCTGGCCGTTGAAGAAACTGGTTGACGCCACCGATGCTTAAGTTGAAATATGAATATTTACTTTCACTTTTTGCATGTAATAAAGAACATGTATCATTTGTTTCAATAAATTTGTAAAAGGAATATGGATTTAATTATAAAATTTTAATGCCTACCTACTTCTCATCCACCCTGTACATCAAATATAGCCTTTTTAAAAAATCATATTTATTAAACAGTAATTAACAGTAAGCTGTATACACAAATTAATAACTAATAATTAGGGTAACAGGACAAAATGCAAATTTTCAACCCATTTTTTTTCATTTAATAATTATTACCATTTACACAATAAGGGAAGTCAGGCACTGCATGTACATTTTATGGTACCTCTTTTCACTTGGGGGCTATAAGCACGTGCATTATTTGTTTAATGCTTAATCTGAATCTGCATGTAAAAGGGAGAGATAGTATGATTATATGAGGGTCGAGGGTAAAAGAGATAGAAAGAGGAATCTCGGTGTTTGAAGGTGAATGGGCGCATGTGTATATATGTATATGAGAAAAAGAAAGTAATAAAGATAGATAGGTAGATAGATAGATTGATTGGGAGAAAAAGATAGATAGATAGATAGATAGATAGATAGATAGATAGATTGAGAGAGGGAGAGAGAGAGAGAGAGAGAGAGAGAGAGAGGAGAGAGAAAATGATTGTCTATGCGTATGTTTGTCTGATAAGGACAGAGAAAGAGATGCTGCGCAAAAGAGAAAAGAACAAACTGAAAGTGAGCGATGGAGATAAAAGGGACACACACACACAAAAACACACACACACACACACACACACACACACACACACAAATACACACACACACACACACATAAATATACACACACACACTCACGGACACACACATGCACATTCACACACACATTCATACCTATATATATATATATATCCGTACTTATATGTACAATTGTATACATACATACACATTTATGCATATATAATTATCCATGCATTCATACATATATAAATATAAATATTCATACATGTATATACATGTTTATGCATATACATATATATATATACATTTGCGTGAGTTTGTGCGTGTATGTGTGTGTGTGTTTGTGTTTGTGTGTGTGTGTGTGTGTGTGATGCGTTTGTATGTATATATGTATGCATACGCACATGCGCACACATATGTAAGTAGGCAGAGAGAAAGATAAGAGAAAACAGAAAGTATGAGAGAGTCCTATCGCGCGTGTATATTACTTATACATAACCATGTACTTACGTATATATGCACTTACTTTTGTGTTTGTGCGTAAAATATAGTATGCATATATGTGCTCATAGCTGCATGTGTAGATCTGTGTGTGTGTGTGTGTGTGTATGTGATCATGAAAGGGTGTATACGTAAGTATGCGTGTGTATACCTGTATTTGTACGTGTATGTATATCTATGTGTTATGTATGTGTTTGTGTATGTATGTATGTATATATGAGTATTTGTGTTTACATATCCATGTGGATGTGAATGTGTATACATGTATATATACCAATGTGTATGAGTTTGAGGTGGTGCATTTATATATATGCATATATATATATGCGTATATATATATATATATATATATATATATATATATATATATATATATATATATATATATATATATATATATATGTATGTATGTATGTATGTATGTATGTATATGTACACAGGCATGCATTTAAGCATATATGCATGGATGTAATCACGTGCATGTGTATCAATATGCGCGCGCATGTGAGTGTATGTGCGTGTGTGCGTTCGTGCGTGTGTGCGTGCGTGCGTGTGTGCGTGCGTGTGTGTGTGCATGCGCATGCGTATGTTTACTTACCGTGTTTGTCTTTCATAACGTTAAGTGCAGTATCATGTTTTAAAGGAGAAATCATAGCACTGACGATCATGAATAGAAACGAAATTGATCTTTCACCTACAGCACAGCAGAAACATCTTCACTATAACGACCACGAACACTAATACAATCATCATCAGCACCAACATCACCACCATCAACACTACTACTAATAAAATTATCCTACCCCCTCCAACAACAATACCAGCAACACAAATACCGCTACTACGACCACGGCTTTCACCATCACACCACTACCAATACAAATATATATATATATATATATATATTTAAGCAACACAGTCATCTCCTCACAGTAACAATCAGCACAGATTTTGCTAGCGACCAATAATCACTTTAAATAGGATAATAATAATGATGATGATGATGATGATAATAATAATAATAATAATAATAATAATAATAATAATAATAATAATAATAATAATAATGGTTTTAAATTTTGGTTCAAGGCCAGCAATTTCGGGAAAGGGGTTAAGTCGATTACTTTGATCTCAGTGTTCAAATGGTACTTATTTTATAGACTCTGAAAGGATGAAAGGCAAAGTCGACCAGAGCGGAATTTGAACTCAGAAAGTAAAAACGGACGAAATGCCGCTAAGCATTTTACCTGGCGCGGTAACGATTCTGACGGCTCGCTGCCTTAATAATAATGATAATAATAATAATGGTTTCAAATTTTTGCCACAAAAGCAGCAATTTTTTTGTGAGGGATGAGTCGATTACATCGAACCCAGTGTTCAACTGGTACTTATTTTATCGACGTCGAAAGGATGTAAGGCAAAGCCGACCTCGGCTGAATTTGAGCTCAGATCTTAAGGACGGACGAAATACAGCCAAGCATTTTGCCCACAAAATCCTCTGCATGGCAAATATGTAGCCCGTAGCAAGCAAGCTGATGTAGACCAGAAGTACACACATCAGCGGCTACGGTGCTGAAGACTAAAGGCAGAGAATGAAGACTTTATCTTGGCTGTCCAAGATCAGAGGTTATTGACTCGGAACTATGTATACAGTACGTTTCTCTGCCCTAGGGTGCCAGGAAGAGACTCGGCAAGAAATGAAAACAGAAAGAAGAGGCTAATGAAAATAATGATAACAATAATGATTTCATTTATTTGCCACAAGGACGAAAGATAATAGGGACAATACGAAGTCAGACATAAAGTGTGGGGTTTTACATATAATGAAATGATAAAAGAAAAAAGGAAAGAAGGTATACACGGTATACACTGAAAAAAGAAAGCAAATATGCATAGCAGACAATGGTTAAAAAACGTGGCGAGGAGGATGATAGAGATGTGGCCCTCCTGTTACAGGAAGGCCTCTAGGGATAATCGAGGAACCCTACTGTTCGAGATTTCGTTGAAACCTGAAGTGCAAGTGCCGTCTCTAAGTCCTTCTCTCCGACTCACAGGTATACACTTAGTGAGGTACCATCAAATCTTGCCGTTTTCGCAACATTCACCCACCTTTCAATAAACTCACTCGAAGACAGCACTTCCCTTTCTACTCTCAATTTCCTTTTCAAGTGAAACTAAAAATGCCCTGATACAGTACCAGGCAGTGCCCTCGTGGTTTTTGATCTTTACTGATTGGAAGTGTTATCCTGTATATTGTTTTGTCTTGGTATAAAGCTGGACTACAAAATATATTCTGCTCCATACCACAGATGTGCTTGTCAGTTGGTTGACCATGACCAGTTGAGCATGTCCCTTAGTGGCTGACAATATGTGCATCTCTGATCACGAGCAGAAGTAGTGGGAATGCATCATAGCCATGTGTTGAGAGGAATTCTTTGGGTTTTGAATAATTCACCACTTGAAACATGGGTGTTTTGTTCATCATCCTTCAACAAACCTTATTCAGGGACCTTTTGAGCCCACCTGCAAGGTCATGCGCTGTTTATCTTTATATAAGATCACTATATGGCGAACATATGCTTGTGATGCATGTGCCTGGTGTACCCTTACCTGACAAGTAGTCATGATGGGTATATTGGGCTTCGCATATTTGACTCCACTGTCAATTTGATGACATACGTAGCTCTCTCACTCAATAATAATAATAATAATAATAATAATAATAATAAAAAAAAATATATGTTCATGTACACACACATAGACAGACAGACAAAGGTACATATATATGCGTATATGTATATACATAAATATATATATATATATATATATATATATTCAGAGATTTAACATTGCTTATATATATATATATATATATATATATATATATATATATATATATATATATATATTCAGAGATTTAACATTGCTTATATATATATATATATATATATATATATATATATATATATATATATATATATATAGATATGCAGGGCAGAGAATCGTCAATTAGTAATAAAATTAATAATTAACAATTTTGCCGGGTAGCTCAGTATGAAAAAACCTTTTCGGTAAAAAACATTTATAATCATAAATATATAGGGATTGACAGTAACCTGCTTCTAGGTTACTGTCAATCCCTATATATTTATGATTATATATATATATATATATGTATATACATGTGTATATTTACATATATTTACATATATACGCATATATGCACGTCTGTCTGTCTATCTATCTATCTATCTATCTATCTATCTATCTATCTATCTATCTATCTATCTATCTATTTATCTATCTATCTATCTGTCTGTCTGTCTGTCTATTTATCTATCTATATGTCTCTATATGCATATTTATTCACACTTACAAGCAACACAGCTATACTCACACGTCATGTTTCTCCATCGAAGCGACGATGACCATCTAGCCATCCTTAAGGATTACCGATGACTTGTGTTCTGACTTTGTTTAAAGCGAAGAAGAGTTGCGTACCATCAAGTGCACTCTCTCATCCATGACCATCTTCAGTTGTAAAACAAGAGGTAAGACGACTGGGAATGGATGGATGACCAAGGTATCTTACTATCTCATGTTGCTCTCAGCACTACACAATGCGTTGCTGAAGCCTCCTTCTCCTCCGTTAAGGTAGCCAAACCTAAATATACTAATTAACCTATAGTGCTTCTACTCCGGATCAGAGTAGCCCGGGGAAGAATACACATATTCAAAGGTGATAATGTAATCTATCACAAATTAGTTGGGGGTGAATACAGATAAAGTATGTACTGTTTCTCTTGGTTTATTGAGAACCTCAAAGAAGCGAAACAAACAGTTGTCAACACAGATTTCAATAAATTCAGGCTACTATTTAAATGTGCGTGGCCTAGTGGTTAGCGCGTTCGGCATGCTATCATACTTTGGTAAGTTCAATTTTGGGATAGAACAACTCGTTATGTACTTCAACATGACACTTCATCTCATGTTCCATCTGTAATAAGCACCGGCAGGGTGTTAGTGCTAATTTGTTTTCATCCATGTGCCACATCCGAGTTGTTCCGCTGGAGCAAGGTTGAAATGTCCAAGAAGGTGTCTATGTCTGCTGGTGAATAAATAGTCACCTATAGCAATTTGCGAAAGAATGGCTATCTGCGCTCCTGGATCATGATGGATGCGCTGTACTCTTTTTCTTTTTTTATCTACTGCAAACTAGTGACTAATTTTGATTACTCAACCTAGCTTGTATTACGCACTTATATATATATATATATATATATATATATATATATATATATATATATATATATATATATATATATATATTCGGTAGTGCACTACTTATTATTATGGACCATTTGATATCGTATCTAATATTCCTCTCATTTAACGAAGTATTTAAAGGAAGAAACGGGATTACATATTCTTGACTTAAAATCAGTTGCACAAGCGCCTATATTACGTTTATATACATATATGTATATATATATATATATATATATATTCACCATGTATATATATATATATATATATATATATATATATATATATATATATATATATTATACACTTAGAATTATAATTCTAATTTCATTCTCCTGCTGTTATTCAACATTTCTAAATAATAATTTTTCTTAAGCAACGGTTATGTAACGGACACTTTAGACGATTATACAGTTATATTACCAGTTGAGTCTGTTATTGAGAGGGTTTTCGTCAGAAGATTTACTGTTCCTTCTATGGTAGGTTATTTAACAGATATTCAGATAAATTTGTTTATTTAACCACGAGGAACTTATAACAGAAGATAATGTTAGTAAGTTAAGAAAGTTTGTTGAAATGGATTTAGTCAATCTGTTTAATAGAATTAAAAAGGATAGTGGTAATAAAAAATGAACATAATGATAACAGTCTTTTGCCGATCCACTAAGTTACGGGGACGTAAGCACACCAATACCGGTGTACACACACACAAGCACACAAATACACACACAAGCACACAAATACACACACAAGCACACAAATACACACACACGCATACGCCTGGGTTTTTTTTCCAATAGAAGACACTTGCCCAAGGTGCCACACATTGGAACTGAACTCAGAACCATATGGTTGGGAAGCAAACTCCTTACCACATAGCCATACCTAAACCTATATATATATATATGTGTGTGTGTGTGTGTGTGTGTGTGTATTTACACATGCATACGTTTATATAGATATATGTATGTATATACATATATATTCACCATATATATATATATATATATATATATATATATATATATATATATATATATATATATATTTATTTATTTATTTATGGGTTTCAACCAAGTGGCTGTGGTCATGCTGGAGCACCACCGTGATTTTCTGTCTTTATGCTTTGCTCTCTTCACGTTCCTTGCATGGCTCTTCTCCTGCACCTGATATAGTCCAATCAAGAGTTTTTATGGCACATCTGGTGTATAAGAGAATTTGACATCGCTGCCCTGAACTGTGTTTCATTTCGAGCCATTGGTTCGTCTGGTATCGTGGAGAGGAAAGCGTCAAGTTTTGTCTTGAAGACCTCCACATCCGTGTCTTGCAGGTCTCTCAAATGTTTTGGCAGGGCATTGAAGAGCTGAGGTCCTCTGAAACCGAGGCTGCTGCAGTATCTTGTTCTTATGTGAGATGCAGTGGACGGCACCTTTGGCACCATGCAGTGGAGACCCGTGCGGGCATTCCTGTAGTACTTGATGCCAAAGTTCGGCACCAGTCCTTCCAGTATTTTCCATATGTATATTATTACATATCTCCCGCCTGCGTTCCAGGGAGTAGAGACCTAGTGCCTGCAGTCGCTCCCTGTAGTTCATCTGCTGGACTGTGGCGATCTTTTTTGTATAGTGCCTCTGAATTGCCTCGTGTTCTGCTGTCCGTTTGACACTGTGTGGTGACCATAACTGAGAGCAATAGTCTAGGCGGCTCAGGACAAATGTCTTCCATAGAGTCAACATGACTTTTTGATCCCTTGTACGGAATGTCCTCAGTATCCACCCCGCCGGTTGTCTGCACTTTGCTGTCAACTTGACAATGTGCATGTGAAATGATGCATCACTACACATGTTGATGCCCAGGTCTCTCACGGCTTGTGGTTCTGGGATTGCAGTACATCCAAGTCCTGTGTATGCCAGTTGGGAGGCACTTGTGGCCTTGTAGCGCAGTACTTGAACGTTTTCCTCATTGAACTGCATATTGTTTTGCTCTTCCCACTCATATATTGCATTTAGGTCATTCTGTAGGCTTACAATATCATCAGGATTCTTTATTGCCTGAGATAGTTTTGTGTCATCAGCGTAGCTAGTGACAGTGGCTCTCCGAGTGACCGTGGGCATGAACAGTAGTGGCCCCAGAACAGTTCACTGTGGAACACCGCTCAATATTTGCGTTTCCCTAGATAGTTCTCCATTGGCTGCAACTGTCTGACTTCTACCATTCAGGAAGTCATGCAGCCACTCTCCTAATTTACCAGCTATGCCAAGGTTTCGCAGCTTGTGACATATCAAGCCATGATCAACTTTGTCAAAGGCTTTTGCAAAGTCGAGATATATCACATCTACATTTGAATGGTCAAGTAGCTGCTTCAGGACCCAGTCATAATGCTGCAGGAGCTGCGTGAGGCAGCTTCTACCTGGACGGAAACCATGCTGGGTCTCATTCAGCAAGTCATTTTCTTCTAGGAACGCAATCAATCTCTTTCTGACAATTCGTTCCATGACTTTGCTAATATGTGAAGTCAGAGAGATGGGCCTGTAGTTCCCAGCCTCTGCTCTGCTTCCGCCTTTATGGATAGGACATATGGTGCCTTCCTTCAGCTTTTTGGGAAGTTTACCATTTGCAAGGAAACTCTGGAAGAGTATTTGGAGTGGTCCTGCTAATTCTTGTTTACACGACTTTAAGAGGACAGCCGGGAAACCATCGGGGCCAGTTGCCGAATTTAAGCTCATTTCATTTATGGCAGCTATTACATCTTCCTCTTCAATGTCAATGTAGGTAATGGATGCAGTCTTTTTCTGCTGAGTGCTATTGTCAAAGAAATCAGCTGGGTTCTTTATCTGCATGTGACTCAGAGGAGAAGTGAAGACACTCTTGAATTGTGCACTGAGCACTTCACTTATCCATGTGGGATCCGCAGTCAGTGAGCCATTAGGCAGGAATAGGGGTCCTATCTTATACTGTACCGTAGCAGTCTCTTTTGCAAATCTATAGAAAGCCTTGGGGTTTGTTTTTATGCTTTCTACTGCTCTCTTCTCCTTCTCTGCTCTCTCTTTTTCATGGGAGAGTTTAATCTCGTTTTCTATTTCTAACAGTGTTAGTTTTAATTTAGCCCTTTTCCTATCCCCCAGTTCTCTATTTAACTGGTTTGAGACCTTTGTTCTGTGTCTCATAAGGATTTTCCTGTCTCTAGGAATTCTATTGGCATGTTTGCTGGTCTTTCTATATGGCACGTATTTGGTGCATATGCCTTGTATAGTTGACATAAAATGACTTAGTTTGAGGTCACTGTCTTGTAAAGAAAGGCTGTCATGCCAGTTTTGATTTCGAATCTCTCTGCGAATTGACTTCCAGTCCACTCTGTGGAAATCCAGGTTGGATATTGCTTGAGTCCTCCTGGTGGGGTGGGTGCCTAGGACCATACATAGTTAATTCTATAATGTTATGATCTGAGAGAGATGTGGGCGTTATTTTCACATTATGGATTAGGCTCACATTGTTTGTGAAGCAGAGATCTAAAATATTGCTTCCTCTGGTTGGTTGGAGTATCACTTGTTCCATGAACAGCATGTGGGATAGTTCTAACAAAAACTTTGCCTGGCTTTGTTCATGAAGTGACAGCCCAGAGAGGATGTGACCTTCAGGCCATTTAACATTTCGGAGGTTAAAGTCGCCTAGGAAAAGTATATTGATGTGCTGGTCCAGATTTGTCAAGACCTCTTCTATGCGTCTGAGGCTGTCCTCAAATTTACCCTCCTGCTTTGCGGTATTTGGTGGACGGTATGTTGAGCATACAACTACATCAATCTGTTTTATGTGTACTATTAAAGTATCACAGATAGAGTTTGAGTGTGATAGGAGTAGTAGGGGTGTGACATCTTATCGGATGTACATTGCAACTCCCCCATGATTTCTATCCCTCCTGTCTGTTCGGAGCACGGCATACTCTGGTATGTTTATCCCCGCATCTGCTATATTAGGTGTTAGATGCGTTTCATTAAGCACCATGCATATTGCTTGATTGCATGTAACTAGGTCTTTCAAGTATAGAAACTTGTCTTTGCCGCCTATTCGTAATAGGCCCCGGATATTCAGTAGGAATATGGGTGTGATATCTGTGCAGGGGTTCCTGGTGTTAGCGGTGGCTATCCCTGATCCACCATCTGTGGTGGTCTTGGATAATGGTTCATGTGGTGGTGACTCTGCACCCTCTGCATCCACGTTAACTGATGTACCATTTTCTGGGCCATGCTTAAAAAAGTTTGCTGGTCAGCTGCTGCAGTTCGTACAGCCTCTGCATACAGCCTTTTGCTGGAAGCAGAAGGAATATACGGACTTCTCTCTTTGTGAGTCCTGTTGGTATTCGGTGGATTATGTGTATGTAGGGTTAAGCTTTCTGGTCTCCCTTTTCTGCGCTCCCACTTATTTTGTTTTAAGTGGTTATCTACCTTGTTTAGCTGGTGGTGTTTGGGGTGGGCAAATTTGCAGTTTCGCCCCTTTTCCCCGTGCCAGCAGGTACCATTTAGGTAGAATTTACAGATCTGTTTCTTTTTCTCTGTATGACGTGCTTGGGCTTGAAGCCTGTTTGTGTTTGTGTTCACCGTCTTCTTGTCTGCTCTCCTGTCTCTGTCGCGTGGTGTGGTGCTGCGTTGGCTGTATTCACCATGGCCCATTGCAGCCCTCAGCAGTGGCTGTGGATACAGCACTGGTGGCATTTGCCTTGTCTCGGTGGTCCGTTTGGTCCTCTTGAGCTTGAGCACAGTGTGCAGGGTCTTCACTGTCCTTTTCTTGTGTCCGTGTCTCTCATAATGCCTTCTAGAAGGTCAAGGTGCGGTTTCACGAGCTCGTAGGAGCGAATGAGCTCCAGTTTCTTTCGATCAATTTGAGCCATTGACCTGTGGAAATTGTACCTATCCAGGCTTTCGACTATTAGATCATTTGCTGGTGATCCTTTGGCGAGGTTCCATGCGTGTACAAGAAGGCGAACTTTCTCCAGTTGCCAGTTTCGGCGCATATTCATCTTCTTGTTGGCTTCAACTTGGCGCTGTACAAAGCTTCGTCTGCTGGTATCCATGGTGCACGATATTTGAGAGAGAGAGGTTATCTTAAAGTATAGAGAAATAGTACTAGAAAGAAAGAAGAGTATAAAGAGGGGAGGGAGAATACGAAGTAGAGCGAATAGAGAGTGCGTACAGAGTACGAGATAGATAGATAGATAGAGAGAGAGAGAGAGAGAGAGAAAGAGAGAGAGAGAGAGAGAGAGAGAGGATGTGACAGGAATAGAGATGTATGAGAGAGAGAGAGAGAGGATGTGACAGGAATAGAGATGTATGAGAGAGAGAGAGAAGATAACTCAAGAGAGAAAACAAACAAAGCAAAACAAGACAAAATGAAAAGAAAAACGAATATATATATACATACATATATATATATATATATATATATATATATATATATATATATATATATATATATATATATATATATATATATGTATATATATATATATATATATATATATATATATATATATATATATATATATATATATATATGTATATATATTTTTAAAA